>NC_084986.1:6784130-7084130 GCF_963691925.1 Scomber scombrus
TCATCAGGAGGAGAACAGCCTTTGAGGAACTGCCCAAACACTAAGCAACCCCCATCCACTGTCCCCACTTGTCAAACAGTGTGTGTGTGTGTGTGTGTGTGTGTGTGTGTGTGTGTGTGAGGTATGTGTGTGTGTGTTTAGACCTACATATGTGTATTTCCTACATGAAAAATCCTTTCTTTTTGCAGCAAGACGTACATTTTCTCTTCGCCTTTCACTTTTACAGTTTTACAGTTGAAGTTAAAGTGATTTCCTAACATTTCTTTGAAAAGACATCTTGAGCTTTCTGAGCAGTATTGTGTGTTTTTTCTTTTTTGCCCTATTTTTTGCCTGTCAGGCCATATTAGGGCTGTCCTAACTGTCACATTGCTGAGCTCATTGCAGCCATGCAGGAAGCTCTGAAAACTCCCTAAAAACGGCCTTTTGTTAGTCTAAAGTGTTTATTAATGAATGTAAATGTTCCTTTCCAAGTTTAGCACAGAAATGTATCCAGCATTTCTATCTTTTTTTGTTAAACGTATTAATAGCTCAATGATCAGTGCCATTATATTTAGGGCTGCAACTCATAATTATTCTATTAACTGTTAAAACATGATATTTGCGCTTAATAAACCAATCTTCTAGTCTATAAACCATCACAAAATAGTCCAAATACCTGTCACAGTTTACCAGACCAACCTCTTCAAAATGCTTGTTTTACGAGACCACTGGTCTAAAACCCTAAGATATTTCATTTCAAATCACACATCAAAGTATAAAGCGGCACATTTTAAGAGCTGGAACCTGAGAGTTGGCGGCTTTTTTGCTTGACTCTAACAATTAAATCAACTGTTGAAATGTTTTCCAATGGATTTTCTGTCCATCCATTTAACAAATGAATGTACTATAAGTGTCAGCTGTATATATAATGTGTTATTTGGTAAATGAATATAAATGCATAGTATGTAAATAAACTGGATTTTGATTTTGTCTTGTTTCTTTCACCCTTTTATGAAACTTACAGCGCACACTTGCCAGGATGAACACACTATTAAGACCAGGACAGAGGAGGAAAACATATTAAAACATTCAGGATTTGAATTGTAATAACACTCCAAGCATTTTAAGGCAACAGCAACAACTGTCTGAATACCTGAGCACATAATAATGCCAGACAGTGAGAATCTAACAGAGATATGGGCCTGACATTGCTCTGGAAAAAAAAACTGTGATAAAACTTGAAAGATCGCATCCGTGTGTCAAATTTCTCCGTGGGCCTCTGCAGGCCTCTGAGGGTGGGGGGGACTAGATGGCCTTGGGGAGGAAAAAGGAAAAAAACAAAAATCATGACATTTTTTTGTGTGGTTGAAAACGTTGGCGGAGGTGTGAGATCACATCCTGCTGTCAGAAAGCTTTTGGCAGCCAGACGCATTGAGATAGAGCTGGAGATGTGAGAGGGAGGAAATAAAGGGAACAAGCTGTGAGAAAGAAGGATGGAAAGGGCGTTAGGGTGAGAGGGAGGGAGCGGTGGAGAGGACTTTAGGGTGAGAGGGAGGGAGCGGTGGTAGAGGACACAGGAGAACAGGGGAGAAGGAAAAAAAACAACACTCTCCTCCCTTGTACTGCTGTTAATATAATCTCCAGACATACTTGAAATACTGAGGCTAAAGTGTCGCTGAAGTGTCACCACGGTCAGCAGCTGGAATGCAGACGAGGCCGGTCTAGAAAACTTCTCCTTGACTTCCAGGCCACTTCAAAAAGGACTTTCCCTCCATCTCAGTCATCATCTGCTCTCCGAGGATCTCCGCATCGACCGACCTTATCGCGAACAGAGGAGCTTAATGTACAGGGAGGGATTGGAGGGGGAGGGTGCTCGACTTGACTTCACAGGATGTTCATCACATACTTGTTTCCCCCTGTTTTGTGTGCGACTGCTTTCCATCAAGCGCCCAGATCTTATCCACTGCTTTTGTGTTGTTGTTTTTATACCGAACAATACAATGTGTTATTTAGCGTCTGACCGCAGGAATATCGCACAGGGTCCGCCACAAAAATACCATTTCTACAGCTGACTCCATGTTTTTGTTGCTATTGATTTCTTATTCACCCCAGATGCAACCACAAAAAATGGGACACGGTTCAGAGTTATTATTACACTTCCTAGAAGTGTCAATGCAGGAGCCCATTCCGTTGTTACACAAGTCTGTCTCAAAAGTTCAATTTCAAACTTTTTTTTACTTCTTCAGTGCTGAATGTAGCAAAATACTTTCTCTAACAATGTCAGAACCACAGTTTCCAGTAAATGGGGCCTACTAGTATTAAAACAGATGTTAGAAAATGGGCAATATGCAGTATTTGTTGCATGTTGGCATTACTTAACAAGATCTCACAGACTGTCTACATTGGTTGGGGTCCAATAGCCTTTAACTCAATCTGAATGCAGCGGGGCACCTGTTAACATCTCCTTTCCACGCTAACTCAATAAATATCAGTAATCTATAACCTCTTTTAAGTCCCTTTTTAAAACATACTTTTATCTGATAGCCTCTCCGGATTTTATTTGAGTTTTGATTTTCCTTGAGTTGCTTTTATCTCTTTTAAATGTGGTTCGTCTATTCTTGCATTTCTCCTACATTGAAATGGTTTTTACCCATCATATTGTTTTAATTTCTTCTTCTTATTTAAACCTTAATTATTTTATGATTTGTGTATTTTGCTGCCTTGTGAAGCACTTGGATTTTGAATAGTACTCTATAAATAAAGTTTATTGTTATTAAATATGTGGCCATTGCTGTGTGATCTAGCAACACTGCCAGTTTTCCCTGAAGCTAAATTAGCCTAATAACATAGCTTATTTCACAAGATGACAAAGAGTCTATTGCTAGCAGCTGTTTAAGCAGTTACCATGATGTTTGGAGCTAAATGCTAACATGTTGATGCTCTTAATGTTTACCATGTTTACGTGTTAGTTTAGAGGATTAGCATGCTAGCATATGCTAATTAGCACTAAATACAAATACAGCTAAGGCATATGGTCAAAAAAATGACAGACAAATTCAGGTGTAGACCAAATGATGGTGCGAGGTACAAAGTTAAGACATCCCAGGTGAACCCAGGTGATTACAATTCATACCAAGGGGGCCATGAATGTGTGTACCAAAATGAATGGTGATCCGTCCATTGTACAATAGATGTTGAGATATAGCACAGGATATGTGGAGGGAAAAAAAAACGGAAGTGCTGGTGGCACTAGAGAAAAGGTTTCTTGATCACCAAAAGTAATCTTAAGCCACTCTGCATATCATCCATTACTTCACCAATAGCTAGTTCAATAATAAAGCTCCAATAGTTGTTGAGACCTTTCACAAAAAACCCAAATGTGAACTTTATGGTGGAGTGACAGAAAAGGTAAGGAGATAACCAAAGTCATTAAGATCTATACTCAGGGCTTGATGAATGCGTGTACAAAATTTAATGACCATCCATCTGATAGTTGTTGAGATATTTCAAAGTGGTGGACCAACCAACAGAACCATACTGCCATCGCTAGAGCCATGCCACTAACTTCACCACACACACAAAAAGAAACTGCAGGAAACCCTGACATATAAGACCCTTTAACCCTAAATACATATTCATATTTGTCTTTTATCTAAATATCTACCTGGAAGTTGTGCACAAGAAGATAAAAAGAAGAAACAGTGAATGATTTGATTAAAAACTTGTTAAGAGTTTCACGAAGCCTGAGATTTTACCAACGCAACATGGAACTGGATCAAAAAACTGGAACTAGCCATCAGATCTACAATAAACCTTTAAAAAGCACCACAATCAAATACTGGAAGATGGAATCATTTCAGGTAATCAGCCATCAGCTGCAAGTCATATCTTACCTGTTCAGTATAGCTGCCTAGTAAAACAGCACTATAGTTTAACTGTGCATTGCACCGGGCCCCTGTGAATGACAGACAAAAGGAAAAGAAAGCCTCCTGCCCGGCTTGAATTTGGCATGATCTGTCCTGTCCTGTAATTTGTTGTGCTACACAGAGGATACTTTAGTTTTTATGGCCTTGTCCCTCTCATAGAGCGATGGGCAAGAACACTCTGCTGTGAGAACATAGCCCTTGGCACATCACCACAGTGCCTGAAACAAACATGCTGGTGCCAAGGCAAATGGAGTGACTTCATCCTGTGTCATCTCACTGAAGGACAAGTGGGCTCTTGAAGGGTCCTCTGAGGGTTTGGGGGGGGGTTGGGGGAGTGGTAGGGGTGCAGTGCTGTGGAAGGGGGAAGATGAATTAGCCTCACTAAAAGGCCTTTCTGGCTCCAGATAGCTGGGCTGTGTGCATGCAAGAGACAGAGAGAAATAATTCATCCAGCAAACTACTCTATTGTTACGCTAAATTGTGCCCCTTTAGCCTATTCTTCCTGGATGCTGTTATAATAATGTTTTCATAATGTTCATGCCAATAAAAGTTGTTGAACTGAATTGAACTGAAATAATACAGTGAGCCAAGAATACTAAAAGGGAGGAGGGGAAGGAAATAAGGTAGAGAACAAGCTAGTGACAAGGCCCTGAGGTGCATCAGGCATGCGTGTAACGTTGGCTATGTATGTATGTATGCATATGTGAGTGTGTGTGTGTGTGTGTGTGTGTGTCTCTTGGTTCTGGGGGCAGTTTTAGAGCCGAGCTCGGGGCACTTGGAGCCCTTCCCGCTCCCTACGGAGAGGTGTGCGCCAACGAGACGGGAACCAGGGCCTCTGCAGCTGCTCTCCTCTACACACACATATATACACACACACACATACACACACATATATATACACACACAGCAACTTGACATTCTAACACAATGATCGTTTCACCTCTCTCTCGTTGCCTCCTCTCTCCATCTCTCCCTCAATCGCACACTTTGTGCCTTGTTCTTTCCCATTTCCTTTTTATTTTTTCTTATTTATGCTCTGGCCAAACCCAAACCCTACTGACAAGATAACAAACAGAATAGAAAAGCTATTACGGACACTTAACAGTGGAGAAACAAGTGACTGCAGAGTAAAGCAGCATGCATACGTGCAGCTAAGTTACGAGACAGTTTAAGAGACTGGCACCCAGTGGTAAAGACAAGTCTAAATACACTTTTAGACCCACTGGGAGACAAATTCCAACTCCACTTTGTTAGTGGAAATCAGCCAGCTTTACCTAAACAATCTGCTGCTATTAAGAGTGGAGTTGAACTAGCACTAGCTTTTAGTTTCTGTAGAGTATAGAGGCAATAATCCACATCATCCAGATGAGTAAAACTCCTGCTACTGAAAAAGCTCAGGATGATACAAGGTTATAAGAGACAGGAACACTATGGAAAACCTTCACAGGCAGCTGGGAGACAGGATCTTTTTTACAAGTCTGCTGGGACGTGGTGTTGCTCAAGGACACTTAAGCAGAGCGGATGCTTCCTGTGGAGGCAGCTCGAGCCCAGCCCTTCTGGTTGAGGAGCGGCTGAAAGATGCTGTCTGAGTTCATGGTTCTGGTTTATGATAATTTAAGCACGAAGCGAATGGTAAAAAATAAGCAGCGGAGCCGGAATCCAGTCTCATTACTGAAATGCACTGCAGGGACTGAATGCAAACAAGCCTGCGGTGCATTTAGGATCCTGAAACAGCATGGGAAAATAAAGAAAATGGAAAAGGAGAAAATGACTTGGAAAAAAATGCGGAGAATTCCTCTTGACTTTCAGAGTAGGTCTGTGAACTGTCTCTCACTCGGGGTCATCTCTGTGAATTCATTTATCTTTCCGGTCTGGGTGCTGCAAAGTTTGTTGTGTGTAAACGTACGTGTGTGTGTGTGTGTGTGTGTGTGTGTGTGTGTGTGTGTGTGTGTGTGTGTGTGTGTGTGTGTGTGTGTGTGTGTGTGAATATGTGTGTGTGCTTGCATTTTTCTGTGTGTGTATGTGTCGGGTCAGGTGTTGAGTGTCTAAGCGAGTACCAGCAGAGCGTAATAGAGACGTTGTGGGAAAGCAGCAGGTCTGACACCAGTGGGCTCTATGATAAATGTGCGCTTTGACAAATGGACCCTAGAAATAATCCCATAAATGTACTCCTGTCTCTTACACACACTTGTGCACACACACACGCACACACACACAGACAGATGGCTCCGATACTGCAGATAGAGAGCGGTGAATGAGCGTGTAGGCATATGAAAGAGAGAAAGTGGAGACAGAAAGTGTGTTTCCACCCACCTGTTTTTGTGCATTTTCATTTCGCACTTAAAAGACGCCTGCATGGATACACCAGAAATTTTAAAAATAGTCAAAACTGTGCTAAAAAGGAGCATTTATGTTTGGCTAAGATGGTGTATTGACAAAAATTTAAAAAAATTTAAAAGTGCAATGGAAACAAGTGAATAAATCATAATGTACAATTCAGTCAAGATTTTACTGCTCTTAACGGCACCTACAGACTGTCAGACTTCAGTAATAATGAGTTTATTGCATGACATGACATGACAAGTTTAATGTATGTAAACTGTACGATGATCACACTGATTGAATCGTAGGCTTCGTTGCAAGTTAATAGACAAGAAAATGTCATCAGCGTGCGTCATCCATCTGTGGCGCTATAGTGGCTTCTCCTGCCACAGCTCAAGATTTTTCTTCTTTGTTGGAAACCCAAACATTTCGTTTTGCTTATTCTACCTCCATCGTTGGGTTTAGCGCCAGTGTTGCAGTGATCAGTGCATCATTTCATGCTACATTCCTATTGGTTGGTTGACGTAGATTGTAGCTAAATTTCTGACACCGTCGTTTCATGACCAAAGATATTGCCAGGTCGCTTTCACGTTGGTCATCTTACATTTAGGACAGCTTAATATTGCACAATGTATATCCAGCTTAAGACACAACAACTGGCAGATCGGTGTGGAGCAATGAAGAAACTGTAATGTTCTTCAAATTTACATACAAAACAAACATATATGGTATATTTCCATCATGTTTTACACTGTTGAGATTTGACTGGTGCAGACATGTGCTTTTTTTGACTGGTTGAATCTGACTCTGGTTTGTTTTCCAACTTAATGCGATTCATTAAGGCACAACAGTAATTCTACTCGGGTGTGGGCCAAAACAACCACACCAAAACCATTTAGTGGATGTGGTTACAGTCCAATCCCAAACGAACTGGTGGAACGGCTCCTGTAGACAGGTGTGCTTTGCATGCTGGGATGCAGATGAGTGAATTTAACAGTTGGTAGCAGCTAGCTGGAGCATGAATTGAGGTCCAACCTGGACTAGGGCACTGAAGAACGTTGTATTTGGCCAGAAGAGCTACTCTAGGACCTTCTTTTTGTGTAAATGATGTTGCTCCCAATCCGGACACAACGTACCAATGAGCAGAGTGATGTTCTCATGTGGCTTGTAGTGGTTTGATTCATTTAATTTTGATTTATCTCAATGTGAAAAGAATCCAAGGTGAACACGCACACATTCTACCAACTCATCGACTGATTCAGGCCAAAGCAAACACACTTTAGGTTTGAAAACACCCTTATACACATCATCTGTTTGCGCCTTCTTCTTGTGCAATCATTTAATGGCACCAGACAGAAGAATTAGTGCCACTAAGTGTGTAACTTGATGAGCTCAACTCCTAATATTTGAATTACAGTGGTGTAAGAGAGAAAATGAGTGTTGTTGCCATTTTCCCATCCCTAACTCTACTGTATGAAATTCCTCTTGTCATGAAAGATACCATTTAAAAAGGGTAAACAAACTCCTCCACTGAGACAATACCGGTGCCCCTTTCTCCTCCTGACAGCTCGTCCACTTCACACAACATCTGAATCCTTCGTGGCCACTGAGGCTCGACAAGCAAAAACAAACTCCACATCAAACAGGAAACTGATACAGTATCACAAGGGAAGAAAAAGGGTCTGCAGGTGTCTGTGTGTGTACAGGTGTTTGTGACACAGCGGCATGTGTATGTGTGTGTGTGCAAATGACTGTGTGAATACAGTGCGGGCGTGTACAGGTGTGTATTTGTCTGCACAACGTCCCTCCACCCAAGCCCCGACAGTCCATGCCAGAGCAGACATGAGACGCGGACACATGAGGGTATGTTTGTGTCAGCCGGGCATGTTCACGCAGAGTTATTGGACCGAGGAACCTGCGTGCAATTTTTCTTTTCTTTCTTGTGTGAGAAAACAAGTTGTTATTATCGTGACTCTAATGGTGGGTACAGCTTTTTGGCACGGGGAAGCGAGGCGGCAGAGAGCAACACTAATGCTCAAAAAATGAAAATAAGTGGAAAGTTGTTCAGTTTCCTTAAGCCAATGCTGACTTTATTAGCTGTCTGTATATGTCCATAAATATTTATAAACAGTGTAAAATTGCTATAAAAGCAGACGAGGGGGAAAAAAACACTCCACGCCCTGCAAATGACGGGGGCCCAGTCTTGGTCTGGCATTAATCTCACAGTCATTAAATATGAGGGGGAAATTATTAGTGACAGGCTTATGGAATTACATCATACTTTGGGTCATTATACCTTTTAGGGGAACCCAAAATGCATAATGTTGAGAGGACCAGAGTTACACCGGTGCTATCTGTAGTTTTGGGGCTGGTGCTGATCCAGCTCTACAAAGTCTTAAGATGGCTGGATAGCACAACTTAAATTGACCTGAAGTTGGTGTGTTTTCATAGACAATATAGCGAAAAGTCCCATATTTGGTTGTGATTACTGAGGTGTGCACCGGCCTCCAGTCAGAACAAAATAGCATTGCCTGCAATTGGTTAACATGATTATTTATGTTTTTTTATATAATTTGGTTGCATATTACAGAATTACCTGTTGTATATTATTTGCACAATGGGTAGACAGGCTGATTGCTTCCAGGAGGCTTGGAAAGAAATATACCCTCTGAATCTGATCTCTGAATGCACACACGTCTGCCAAGACTGTTTGTTGATGATGTTTTCCACATTGTACGGCTTCAATTTCATTCACAACGTGCCAACAACATTATACTAATGCATATAATAATTGCACTCTTCCGTTCATGCTAAATTGTAGATAATCATCATAGGTATGTGCATCCTTAACAAATGGAGACCAGTGATTAATGATTATCTTATTTATTGGTCTGATTCATCATGTCTGTACTGACTCATTAGGAAGCACCTGTTTGGCACCTGTAGCACCTTTCAGGTAGCATTGATTACAATAGTAGTGCTGGTAATCTATTTTAATATGACTTGGTGAGGATTTTTAGTTTGGGTCGCCTTATTTTGGAAAATCAAACCAGAACCTCATCCATTATCTTATTTATATAGTGCCAAATCATAACAGATGCTATCTCAGGGCACTTTTAATATAGCAGGTCTAGACTGTACTCAAATAACGAGGCTTTTTTTTTTTTTTAAATGACTAATTTTTCAAACTAAAAGTGAGGAAAATTATATATTTTGTATTTCAGGCAAGAAACAGAAACAGGGGTTCAGAGACAATTAGACCCCCAAAGTCTGAGTACTAGACTACTACATGAAGTGTAATCTCTCCATTCACCTTTTCATTTAGGACAATGTATTATTAGGCTTTTGAAAAAGGAGTGCCAGAGGTTGTGTTTAGTTTTGGATTCCATTGTCTGAATCATTCCTGTCCAGCCCATTGAGAGTCATTGCCTTTTGCACCCATTGCCTTTGGAAACACGCCAAATACAAGTTCAGAGTGACTCGGCTAAAGCTCTTACTTTTATTAGTCAATGTGGATTTTTTTTCTGTATCAGTGTTTCAATGACGTGTACTTTAAATATAAATCTCCATCTTAACAACGGAGACTTGGCTTCCTAGATAAATGTAAAGTGCACTTTGTGTCCTTTTAAATATGTTTATTATCTTTTAATCTTAAAATTCATCAATAAGCTGGTTGATATACTTCCTCAGAATTACAGGCAAGAGTAATCACCACTCCCATTGCTGTAAAAATGGTATTACTACATCTCTATTGTTACAGTTATAGGGTTTTCCATAAATGTAAAACTTTGCATGTACAGGAGTCATCTGGTTTATGCAAGATATTTTCATGCATAGAAGCATAAAACATACACAAAGATCTAACCACATCCAATTAACGTACTCTGCAACACAGAGCCTAAAAAAACCCACAGAGTTCAAAGTCAAATGTCTCATAAACATGCAGATCTCTGGCAGGCAGCAGCCTCGTCTCCGCCAACCCTCCACACCCCCTCCCCTCCAACACCCCCAACCATTTCACACCATATCTGACATGTTAGTGTCTCATTATGGATCGCCGCCAAAACTAATCTTATTGCGCCGATTATTCAGGACTTTCGGAGAAGCGGGAGTGTGTGCCAGCAAGCTAATGTCCTCGATTTGATCTGGTTGCTGCCTTGATTCATAGCGAAGAATGTAAGGATGTGTGCGAAATTGAACCACCACAAGTAAGAGTTGAGATAACACAAAAATTATGGGCGCATATCTCTTTTTAAGGAGTAGAAAAGTGAAGCTATTTAATGATTCTTTGGTGCAGCACTACATCAGTTTTCTCTGCAACACTTCCCTTGCGAAAGACTGTATTACGGGGGATTTTGAACTGCAGCGTGACCACAGCTTGCTCTAGATGAAACTTCCTGCTCATAAATTAGACTTGACTGGTGTTAGTCTTCTTCTTACATTCTCATGAAATACAGACATCCCAACTCCCAACTATGTTCCTCCAAGTTTCTGCTTCTTTCAGACTTGATCTCAATCTTTTTATTCTAACTGCAACATCAGAAGATTAAGCAAAATCTTCTTCTGAGCCACAACAGCTGAAACATTTAGCGACTGTGTCCATCCAACATTCATATACAGTACATGACCATAAGGAATGTTTAACTGCCTAATTATCCCAGAATGTGAACATGTGTGGAAGCACCTGCTAGTAATATACTCTATGTCAGTTACTTAAGCAGGTGTTTCCTTGATTGTGTATTACATGACATGTGCTGAATAGATTTAAAGTATTTTTGCTTCATCTTTTTACAGCTGCAACTATACTGCAGCCTGAACATATGTTAAGTGCTGCATATCACTTCTATCTTTTTTTAAACCACATTTCAGTATAGCCTCCTTTCTTTTTTATTGTCTTTTCTGCTTACACATGTACTGCTCAATAATCTATCTGCCATCAATTCGCTCCGCCCGCCTTGCCGCTGGGCCGTTAATGTCACTCTGACAGCGGTGGCACATGACACAGAGAACAAAGACCCTCTTTAGCGCCGGGGTGTTTCCCAATAGCTGCAGTCAAGCCCTCTTCTTTAACACGTGGCTATTAATTGTGATGTACTGTAGTGAAGTTTCATACACATGAAGCTCACTAAAAAAAAGGAGAGTAGAAGAAGAAGAAACGGGATGTTTCTGAATGGCAGGAAATAGAGACAGCTCATAACTTATTTTACTCATCAGCTATAACCAATAACTGATCAAATCTCACTTTTTGTCTACTCTCTTCTTATCGATATTCCAACAACTATTGGATGGATTGCCATTATCTGTTATTCTATTCATTCACTGAATTTACAGAAAATGTGCTATATCATATAAAATGACCTATATCAGGATATAAGCCTCTGCTAATATTGCACAGCCTTAGCTACCAATATGCCTAAATACAGCCTCGCTGAGCTGCTAGCAAGGCTTTAGACTTTAAAAAATGCATCAAAATTACTTAGTTTGCTCATTTCTTTCCTTTGACTTAGTTTCTCTCTCATTAGTCACAGATTGGGTGTTTAGTACACATTAATTAACTGATGCTTATTGGCAATGTGGCTGTAAATATGCAGAATAGCAAAAGCTTAATTTATGTCTAAATGGACTAACAGTGCATTCAGTTAACAGGCATTCATGGTAAAGAGTAAAAATGATGAATAATTCAAATACTGAATTTAATTTGACACATACTGCAACTCTTGTTTCTTAAGATTCAGGTTTGCATTGACAGTCAACTTCTTTGTAAAGAAACTGGTCTTTCATTCAGCCCAATTCAAAGTGCCAATAATGTAACAGAGACACCAACTGGAATCTACGTCTCCAAAATAACTCTTCAGTCTTCATCTTTATCTTCCTGCAACCCATTTCTAGGCCCTGACTGACACCAGCCTTGCCTACAGGCCTTTGCATGAGCTTTGGTCAAAGTCCCTTTCTCCTCCGAGCTGGCCATTGTTGTGGGGGCTGATAAATATTTACTCTTCCCAGCTTGGCAGGGAAATGAGTGGGAGGGGAGAGGGACCCATTGTGACAGAGGGGTCAGAGACGCTGACAAGCCAGCAGGGTCCTTCTTCCCCACTGGCACCTAAAAAACCCCAATACACTATTTAGCTTTGCATTGGGAGGCATCCACTGGGAGTAAGAGAGTGGAGATGTGTGTATGTGTGGGTGTGTGATGGAGACAGAGAAACAGAAAGAAAGGGGATGGGGAGAAGAGACAGGCGGACAGTCAAGAAGACGAAAGAGTATCCTAACACATGTCCAGAAAAGAAAGAAAAAAAAGAACAAGAAGAAGAAGAGAGCGCTTTTGAAAAGGAGAGAGGAGAAGGTTCCCCCCCTTTTGAGAGCTGTTTACATGACAGACCACCAGTGGAAACTAACAAGACAATAGAGCAAAGAGGATCCACAACACCAGACAATGCGGACTAAAAGAAAAGAGGCACTGGTGTTATGAATACACATGTCCCTCCAGGCTTTATCTCCCCACTTAACCACCTCTCGACAAAAGAAATCCAATAGTCATTTTTCCGAGGCAGAACAAAAACAGGGCTTTCCAGGGACAGCCAAATTTAAATTGTCTGTCAAAAGCGGCAATATTTGTTTAGTTACAATTCTTTACGAAATGACAAGGGGTGGGGGGGATAAAAAACATTTTAAAAAGAAGCATTTCTGGTAGTAGTCTGTGGGAAATCCAGTTAGAAAGAACATGAGTAAATCCTCACTAGACTAGGCTTCAGGGTTCAAGCTCTAGACCTCAACCGGATCTCCTCACCTTCCCCCAAAGTGTCCCAACTGTCCCCAAACAGACCAAAGAAACAAGCTCCCTATTAAAAGTCAATGAGGAGAAAGAACTAGACGTGTTTGGATATCTATTACTGTAAAAACTATCTTTCATGTACACGCTGACACACTGGGACGGCCAAGCCAGGTGTCAAACACAAACCTACACAGGTCAAGCTTCCTACTACCGTGATCAAGGCCAGTCTTTTCTGTCTAACAAAACCTCAGCACCTTTAACAATAAACAGAGCTCAGATTTGCATTGATCTGAAGCTGTGCGTCCGTGCCTTTCCTTCATTTATCATTTCCTCTCCCCGTTCCCTGGTTATAAGATCTGTTTCCTGTCATGGAGAGACTTGGAAATGAACAGAGAGTTGGTGAACTCAAAGCAAACGTTTCTCAGACTATGGGTTGAATTATACATGAGATTGCTGAAACTGAATACTGCGGATCTATGAGAGAAGACTAAAGTGTTTTTTAGACTTGGGTTGATCCTATGGAGGGAGTGGAGTGTGAGCTACTGTATTATAAAAGACAGTAATGTAAGGGGTCAATGTATTCAACCTGAAGTCATTGTTCATACTGCAGGTAAGGAGTACAATTCTACTTTTTCTCCCATATATAACTCAAGTTGAACATTCAGGTAGGTGATTGATTTCACTAAATATGGCTTTTTAAATCTGATGTAGCCCTCTTTCATATGTTAGGCACAGATCGGAGGCAGCACAAAGTGAGGCAAGGCAAGGCAGCTTTATTTATATAGCACATTCAACTCAATGTGTTTTACATAAAAACTAAATATTTACCATTAAAAATTAAAAAACATTAAAACATACAATTAAAAACATGAAAACCTGATTATAATTTTTTTTAAAGAAAACAGTAATGAAAAATAAAAAGAGAGCAAGAAAACAAAAAGCTAGATTAAAATAGAGCTTAAAATATGAGAGTGCAACATAAAATAAAAAAAGTAATGATTTGCATTACAATTATTAAAAGAACATACAGTGCAAAATGAAAGATTAAAATTTAAAGTGCTTTAAAAGAGCTCAATCATAAGCACATGAAAAGAGGAATGTGTTTAACCTGGATTTAAAATATTCACATTGTGTTGTTACTTTGGTGGAAACTGAGTCTAGAAGTATGACTGAAAACTAATCCCAAATTCTCTACACGTTGTATAAAAATGAGTGTGTGAGTTGAAACTCTTCCAACTGCATAACAAAATCCTGTTAAGACACAGAGACAAGGATATATCATTTTACCGCTCTAATATCAGACATCACCGTATTATAAATGGGAATAGTCTGGTAATCATTCATAACTAGGGTTGCAAAATTCTTGGAATTTTCCAACTTGGACATTTTTCATTAACTGGAATATACGGGAATTAACGGAAAAAAAACTGGAAATTGCAGGTTAGCCTATAGTAGGTAACTTAAATGTAGTTATAAAAAAACATCTTGTAACATAATCTTGGTTAAAACAACCAGATTTACTACAAATACAGTTGAAAATCGACCCTACTCTTCAATCACATGCACATAGCACATCACATGGGACTTTTTTGGGAGGGAAGGGAGTTCCTTTCATTTTACATTTTGAATGGGCCACACCCCCTACTGTGCATTCCTCCATCACTTGGGACGTTTTTGGGGGGGTGAAGGGGGTCATAGGGAATATGTTTATTTTACTCAACATTCATGTTTTTGTTGTTTAATGAAAGAATTTAGTAAAGTTCTAATCACGAATAAATCAGTAAAAATGTCTTTTAAAAAAATGGTATTAGTTTGCTGCTTATGACAAAATGAAATATATATATTAATGTTGATACAGTTTGCATAAATTACCCAAAACATCCAGTTAATTCCTGTTAATTCTCGTTAATTCCCATAAATTCCCATACATTCCCATACATTCCCATAATACCCATGGAAAGTTTCCAACTTGGAATATTTCCAAAATTCCCCAGCTTAACTTCCCATGGAAACTTTCCGGAAATGTATTGGAAATACCCCCCTTGCAACCCCATTCATAACACTCAGGTTAATCAGGTCAAGGTTCTTTTAACAACCTTGGTGCACACATTGAGAACTCCCTTACCTGCCATGCCCAAAGTCTTTGTTCTCAGCTACAGCAAAGTCGTTTTTAAGAAGGTTTCAACTCTACAATGTTGACAAGAGAATCATGTTTTTGTTCTATGAGTCAAACACAGAGATTTTAATCAGGTTTGGTATTCATGGAGCATGAAGCAACCTCTCCGACTGCTATGAAGGTTGTAGGGAGGAAAGAACAGCATTCTCTCACCAGGTTATATATCAGCAGTCTGCACTTAGTGAGTCACAAAAAGTAATTAATGATTCCTCTCACATCCTCCGTTCTGAATACCAGCATTTACCTTTCAAAAAGCAGGCTGAACCGTAATAAAATAAAAAATAATTTGTCAAATTAGCAATTACGATTTTAAACAGCTTATAAATGCTCTGATATGCTAGTAAGACAGTAACAGTAATTGTTGTAGGGTTTGGTCATTTTCTTTTTGGGCATGTCACACATCCATTTCAACAAATTGAGCTTTCAGAGTTTAATTATATTATTATTATTATTATTACTAAAGTAATAAAACATGTGATGTCTTGAATACTGACAAGGCAGAATTGTATTTCTTTTGCTAATCTAAAATCAGATCAATCAAACGTTTAGTGGCCATATATCCATTTCAACAAGTTTTAAATCTTTGGAAAATTAAGTCTGGGATTTTTAAAAAGCATCTGTTATTGATCACTAAGCAGGATTCCACTCGGTCCTCCAAATGTTTTGACATAGGCAGTTTTTCATCACATTTATTGTCCCTTGATGTTAATATTTTGTTCCATTATTCCAAGCGAGGTTGATCATAAATCACACCATGGAGACATTTCAAGTAAAATCATATTTTGGCAGGAGAGCCGCCTCCAACTGAGTTTATGTGCTGATGTCATTTGACTACACCTGCGTCTTGTTATATGCAAGTCATCGCTGTCTAGCAAACAAACAACCCAGATATGGAGCAGCAAATCTTCTCTGCCTGATGTGTTGAATGACTTCTATGCACGCTTTGAGGCACCAAACATCGAACCCGTGAAGAAGACCGTGTGACCAAAGCATTTGTCTATCTACAGTTGTTGGTTGTTGTCAGGAGGACTCAATGCAAAGTGGACCCAAGCAAAGCTGCTAAATCGGACAACATACCTGGTTGAGTGCTTATAGAGTGTAAATCAAACAATCTAACAGGAGTCTTCAACAGATCCCAGAGCACAGCCGTTGTTCCCGACAGCCGCAAAGCAACCAAGATCACCCCTCTGCCAAAGAAATCAACTGTGTTCAGTCTCAATGACTACCGGTCTTTAGAGCTAATGCCGATCATTGCAAAGTGCTTAGAGAAGCTGATACCGAAACACATGAAGTCCCAAATCCTGAAACAACTCAACCCACCGCAATTAGCCTAACACCCCAACTGGTCAACTGGTGATACCAGTACCAATCCAAATACCCTTGTGATACTGATACCAGTTGAGTACTTTATTCGAGACCCATTACACCGTATATGCTTTTATCGGTGTAACAGGCGTGTAGTGTAGCCACACTTTAGAGCATTTAGGCGGTATCTTGGCTGCTGAACTGCTAAGTGCGCTAACTCAAATTCACAGCAACTTCACCACCCCAGACGGATTGTAGCTGTTGTAGCAGTGGGCCAATCACATGAGGCATTAAATCAAAAAATGCCTGTGTTGATTGGTTGTGAGTAAGTCCGTACAAATAGTTTTATTTTCTAGTTCTGGGTGCAAAAAGGATCGATTGCAGGTATCGTTTGATGCGAGACGTTTTAATACTACGATACCTTAAAGGCATTGAGTACCAATACTTTAGCACTGGCACTCCCCACAGCTGCATGTTAAGTCCACTGCTGTTTACCCCGATGACCTATGACTGTGTCGCACAGCATAGTTGTATCATCAAGTTTGCAACTGACATAACAGTGGTGGTGGTGATTTTGTCCTCATCTAAACTAAATACACTGCCATCACCAAGAGAGCCAAGCAGTGCCTTGACTTCCTTCGAAAGCTAGAAAAGGCCATCCTCCCTCCTCCCATCCTCACCCCCTTCTACAGACAAACCATAGAGAGCATCCTGTCTGGTTTGGGAAATACAGCATCACTGACCAGAAATCCCTACAGCGGACAGTGAGGACAGCTGAGAGGATCCTCGAAACCTCGAACATCGAACTTTACCACTTTACCACTTTATCAGACATTGTACTCATCGTGCAACTTCCAGACTCTGTAACAGCTTCTTCCCTCAGGCAGTCAGACTCCTCAACTCCCTGCTGCCTCCTCTCCACCCCCACACCCTTTTGGTAAAACTTACAGAGATACTAAAAACACTGCACTTTAAATCAGTTTACTATGTTTTACTATGTAGGTTTACATCATTCTCCTGCACCACAGTCTTTACCTCACGGTGTACATGGTTTTTTCTTATAGTCTACATTGTTTTCGCACTGCAGTCTTCCTCTCTTGCACTATTATGTCATGCACAGATTTGTTCAATTTGTCCTTGTGTTTTACGTTGTGTATTTTATGTCTTATGTTCAACTGTTGCACTACAGGCTCCCGGGAAACAATATTTCATCCCAAATGTATACTTGTACATGGATGGGTTGACAATAATGAGAGTCTGAGTGCAAGTGGTGTTTTCCCCGA
This sequence comes from Scomber scombrus, assembly GCF_963691925.1. Taxonomy (NCBI): domain Eukaryota; kingdom Metazoa; phylum Chordata; class Actinopteri; order Scombriformes; family Scombridae; genus Scomber; species Scomber scombrus. The sequence goes on from NC_084986.1 coordinate 6,801,894, forward strand.
CGCCTCCCTAACAATCACGTCAAGAAACACAACATATTATTAAAATCAACATATCATAAACTTTAATGAAGACATCATCCCGCACCATTGCAGCTGAAGCTTCTAATGAAGCCACAGCATGCCATTGTCTGTCATCATGAGGTTTTTTTGGACATGAAACGGATGCCAGAGGCATCTTCAGACAGATGTACCGTAGTATAGATAAACATCCCCGAACCCGTTCATTAGGCTAATAAAGCCTGGTGGATAACCTGAGGCCTTGGATTGTGGAGCAGCAGTTATTTACAACTCTCCACGATCAAAGTCAAGGTTGGTATGTTTTGTGTGTGTGTGTGTGTGTGTTGGGGAGGGAGGCACAATGAGCTGGCAGCCAGACTCAGCCCAAATGTACAGTCAAGCTAGTAATCAAGAGTTCCCATGCATGAGACAGTCAACACAGCTGCTGGCGGAGAATAAGGAGGAGGGCGGATCAGTCGCTCGTTAGTGGCATACTTGTTTGAGTCAGCGAGCTCAGGAACATTAGTATAAATCACGAAATCCATCCTGAATGCTCCATCTCCCTGTGGGTTTTCAATCAACAATCAATAAATCTGGGTGCCTGTCATCTCCCTCATATTTATATCCATGTCTCCTTCTACAAGCCAAACACATTCAGTTACCTGCTTCGAACGCCAACTCTGCCCGCCTCTTTTACTGTTACTGTGGAAACATCTTTAAAAATTGTTTTAACTCACTGACCCAGTGAGCAGTGGACCGTTACCGACTCGTTTAACAAGAATCAAAAGCAAAAAAATGTAAAGGTGGAGCTGAAAAGTTTGGAGAAAAGAAGCCTTGAGAAAAAGAAGCAACCACATTCTTCAAAAGTATTTAGTAAGTATTTTATTATATCAATTTGACATCTGTTGACTGCTTCTATTTCTCAAAAGTGTGACAGATGCTGTACAATATACACCCCCACTGTCTAAGTGGCTGCCCTTATCAAGCTCAACATAGTGCCTGACAGTGGAGGGTCATCAGCTCATTTGGTCCACCTATAAAAACTGGCCCAATGTGCTTAATCCTCTCTCCCTCTCTCTCTTGCACCATGCATCACCTTCTTTTACTTTTTGCACATTCAACACCTCAGCTGGTGTTGTGACACTTGTGACAGCTGGTCCAATTTCTAGTATAGCCTAATTGATACTGGATTTTTGAGGCTTATAATAATAATCAGGTTTTTTTTTAACAGTTAAAATAACAATACATTGGCCATTTTAAAAATCATAAACATATAACAAATATTTGTGATAAGGAACCCCTTCATATGGTTAAGTAATTATAACTGATATGTACTGAGCACAACAGTTTATAACTGAAATATAACCTTGATTGACTGTTTCTTAACTACTTCAAACATGTCTTTGGCCTTTCTGTACGGCAATTATTTGTTACTTATTTGTATTATCAACTGGTATATACACTGATGATGATAGCAATACATTTGCTAAGCTAATACTGTTCCAATATATTGATTGAATTATTGGTTGGGATTTAGTTAAAGTTAGTAGTTAACCAGGACTCATGGATTTACAAGTAGTCATGGAAGCTTTTCTTTCTTTCGAAAATGAAACCTTTCCAGAAAACATCATCACGATTCATGACCCACAGTGACCCCTCAAGGAGATGGTTACACATACAAATCCAACTTTCTGCTACTCCCAAGTACCAATACCAGTGATACCAGTGTTAATTTTTCCTAAATTTAAAAGACCAGGGACTTGGCGTGGCACTACGAGTAGACGGCCCAGCGTGACTGAATCAATGTATAATCAGTGACAGAAACACTGAATTTCAAACTGTTAACAAAGTCACAATTTTTAATGTGGATTGGCCCCATCATAGCCGATCCTCTTCAGTGCAGACACCAATACAGTGTTGCATCCCTACGAGTTGACTTGCACTAATCCCACACTAATGCTAGTAGAATTTGTTGAACACGTTTATTTTTATCTCTTTAACCAAGTACCTCAAATTACTTCCCTCATGTAACCACCACTATAATTTTGGTCTACTCGATTATGACCACAATTTCCTGCAGGAAACGATGACACTCACAGGGGAGAACGCATCCAGAGGAAAATGATTCAAGTCGAGTATAAATACAGCCAATATTTCAGGCAAAAACTGCAGAGTACCACATGTCATCCAAAAAATTAAATAATTAACCATTATTATTTACAGATTTCCAGTTTGTGGCCTGGCTTGAATGGAGTTAGCCCTGGACTAAGGTCAGTGTTTACTTCCTCCAGGGCTCTAAAAAGCTTTTCAAAGCCTCTGAAGTCTAGCTATTACAGGGAGAGTCCAAGCAGCTGCAGGCAGGAGAAGCTGGGCCGGGCAGCGCTGAAGCCCTCAGTCCAGCACAATCAACAACAGACGCTGTGCATGTTACAAAGCAGCCACAGCTGCTCCTTTAGCTGTGCTCCAAATTCACCCATGATTATACACACACACACACACACATGCACACACGCACGCACACACACACATGCACGCACACAAATAATAATAAATGAATCCATGCACGCACATATGACGCAGCCAAGCCATTGCACATGTACACTGGCAAACATATCCACATGTTGCTGAAGAAATACAGTAAATGCACCAATTATATGCATAGGTGCACACACACAAACACACAAACACGATACACACAACACACACACACACACAACAGTTTGTCTTTGCTACATCTGAACATGACAAGGCAGCCAATGTTAAGGAATCAGCAGGGACTGCAGGTCAGGGCAGAGCAAACCAGAAAGACAGATTGAGTGAGTGTGAGGGAGAAATGTGTCTGTCTGTCTGTCTGTCTGTCTGTCTGTCTGTCTGTCTGTCTGTCTGTCTGTCTGTCTGTCTGTCTGTCTGTCTGTCTGTCTGTCTGTCTGTCTGTCTGTCTGTCTGTCTGTCTGTCTGTCTGTCTGTCTGTCTGTCCGTGTATGTGTGTGTTTGTGTGTGCGTGCTCGTGATTACCTGTACATGCAAGGCTGCACTGAGCTTAAGATTTATACTTCAACATGAAGTCATGTGTTGGAAGAAGCGAAAGGGAACAGAGTTCACCCTGAACATTTCATAATATTTTTCTTGGTGGGGATAATTTGTGAACAGTCATACGCCATCACACATCGCTGTAACCACAAATCATCTGACAAGCATGTTTTGGGAGTTCAAATATGTAAAAAAAAAAAAAAAAAAAGGGCAGAATTAAATGATTAAAATCCAAAGCACATCAGCGTTAAGAGAGATATTTATGTTTTTTTTAATCCATCTCAAAAAGGTCTGTGAGGGCACTGCGAGCTGCGAGCTGTAGGTAAACACCTTTACCTTGTTCACTGACCCAGTTGTAGCGAGGTGAAGAACAAACATCCTCACCTTTTACCGGAGGCTTGTCTGGACTCGCCAGACAGAGGCACAAGGGGAAAAAAAGAAAAAGAAAGGACCAGCCTCAGGAACGGGTGCTTTACCTCTGCAGTTCCTTATTCCCTTAAATGCTTTCTTTATTAGGCTGTTTGTGATTAAGGGATACTGTCTTTTCCGTCAGTCACCCCTGATTGTAAGTTAGCCCTTATAGCACCGAAGCAAAGGGAAGAGAGGGTTTTTATGTTGGGTTTACAATAGAAGCTCTCCTCAAAAGATTTTTCACAACATTACATCAGATAAACATCAAAATCTGGACCGTAATGAGTACTTACGGTGACTGAAAAATTAAACAAATTAAAAGCTGTATTTCAGCCCTGGGTTACAGCTTTGTTGTTTGACAATGAAATCCGAGGCTAAGGTCCAAATATGGGTAACAAAAGACGTAAAACCTGTTTTCAATACAACGCCTCATAATTAATCCATCATCCATCAAGTCAGCCATTCAAAGCCAACAGCTGTCAAGATAATACAAACTCTCTTTCACTTTGTATTGGTACTCAAAGTGGCGTTCTCCTAGCTGCACTCGTAAAGCAACAAATAACAAGGTATCTCAGACGACGGCTGTGACCTTTTTGCTGAAATAATTGCATTCATTCAAATCTTTGTTTTTACATGACAGGTAAAAAGGTTGTAAATAGGTTGTAAATACAGAGTTATTACAACATTCACAAATTATGTCTGATTTGTGTTTCTTGAGAGGTAAAGTCAGGTGAGTCGACTGAACGGTTTGTGGACTCTACTTTGTTCGGTCTTTTCTCGCTAACGCTAACTAACCAGCTGTCTACAGTCATGAGGCTAATGTCAAAATAAACACAAACAGCAGGAGCAGATTAATTTGTGAGCGGACTTCACTTTTTTTGCCCTGTCTGTGCTGATTTGAAGCATCTGGTAGTGACAGTGCAAAGATGAACGTGATAACCCGGATTTTTTAATATGCACAATGATGACAGCCCTACAGGTGGTGCAGGTCTTTTATTATTCTTGCCCAACTGTTTTGCAGGTGTAGGCCTTAAAATATGATTATTTTCAGCATTTTACCTTTGAAACTGTCATTAAAAGAACATGTTTCTGTACCTGATTACTCTTTCCTTCATCTTTATGCATGTTTTCATAAAGCACTGCGCTTTATGAAGGGTATAACAAAAGCTGATCCGACTATTGAAGGTTACAAAATGGGTGAAAAAAAGGTCCATAATCATGTTTGAACCCAGTGTTGCAAGTCTTACCTGCGGGATGACAATGGACCATGCTCTGCATCTATTCATGCGTTCAGACTCTCAAACTCCTCACAGGAACAGACAAACCTGTGGAGAGACAAAAACAATATCTATCTGTCACCAGTGCTGTTTTTTAAGCATCATTACAATCACACTAGAAAAATGGATGATGTGGAAGTCTAAAACAACTTACAACACTACAACAAATAGGCTGAAAACACTGAGATACTATAGCATTCTTCACTCCGGTTTGAACTTGATTGCACTTCGGATACAAGGCTCAGAGCTGCTCACCACTTCATGCACTAAGTCATCAGAAACCATTTAATGTCATATCTTTCCTTCATTTAACAAAGACTTCCACTGGAGCAACAGATCAGCAGCAGCACTGCCGCAGGAATGTGGAAAACAAGACTTCTACAATGGCTGCATCTGTACCTAGGAAAAAACTTAAGACCTAACTTTCCATGAAAATCCTTTTGGAAACAGCCATTCACAGCTTGCCAACTTACAGAAACTAGCCTGCAAAAGAAGCGATGGAATTGAAAAAAATGTTTTAATTGGCAGAGAGGACAAGAAACAGACAGAGAATGCGTTCAGAAGGAGCTCCTGGAGACAGACCTCAGTGCTTTGTGGCTGCAATGCACATATACAAAACAACACCAACGAAACCCAGACAAACACACACAAACACTAACTAAACCTGCAAGTCTTTTCCTCTACCCCCTCTATTTAAACACACTGACCCTGCAGCTGAGAGGTCACCCACTGCCAGGTCCCCTCAGTCCGTTAATAAGGTCTGATGAGGTCGCTTAATGGTGAAGATTACACTCACTGACAGAACGACACCCAGTCATACATGTGAAGACATTCCTTTGCAGACTGGAAATCCTATTTTCACTAGTTAAAGCTGACTGATTACACCAAAACTACAGCCACACGATTGAGTCAAGGCTAGGCTAGGGGGAGGCAAGGAGGTGATGATTTGACAGGTGAAGCAAAGAGGAGATGAAAAGGTTTGATAGGAGGGTGAAAGAGCTAGCAGACTGTATCCACTTGCCTGTGACGCCAGAACAGGAAGGGACAGGTAGCCTAATAAGAAAGTTATGATATGTCCTTGAGTATGTCGGACAGCTCTGCAGAACAGAAGGCCATTCAAAACCAACATATGGTCCACATCACCAATTACCAAGGTGTGTGTCGATAGGGAGAAGATGAAGAGAGTGGTAGCCACAGAGGGAGTTTAAATATGGACAGATGAGGAGACGAGGGACTTTTAGCCAATTTAGAATAATGACCTCAGGTCAGAAGGACATATTTAACCCAACATAATGGCTCAAAGGTTCCTCCCTAGCCTCCCTGTCTGAAACAGTGTAAGTGTAGACAACTAAATTATTAAAAGCGTTCTCATTCAGACAACTTGATATTGAGGCCTGCCTCAGGAGAAATAACTGCTCAAATCTTGCCAGTTTTTGCGTCTTGGCGTACACAAGACGAGAATGTAATGCAAGCTTATACTAAAATTACTTTTTAATCAATAACATGTTCACTGTTTTGTTTTGGAGGTTTTTTTTTTAGACATGGCTTTTTGTTCTACACATATCAAGTGTTTATAATGTGTCCCATGTGGGCTGTATTACAAGAATAGGAAAGGAATGTTATTAATTTTTGACAAGGGAAATAAATCAGGTTTTACATCTAAGGTACAACAATTTAGATGAGCCTTGCCTAATCAATAGTCTTCTGGGACAGTTCTTGGGTGGGTTTAAAATCATGAATGTTTTTGGAAGCTTTTTGATCATTTTCATGGAACAGTTTCTGCCAAAAAAGGCCGACAGGAGACAACGGGAGAGAGAGAGAGAGATGGGTATGACGTACAAAAAAAGGTCTCTTGCCAGACTCAAATCAGGGATGTTGCAGATATGTGGCATGCTGAGTAACCATTTGGCTACAGGGGCCCTCAATTTGAATGTCGGGTAGCGTACATGGGATAAAGTCCTGCTTGTAAAGGAGAAGAGGAGTACTAATTAAGGTAAGGAATATAGAAGTGCTACTCTGGATTACTCAATTATTATAAATTGATTGTTGCAGGCAGCTCTATTGTGAACATGTGACAATAGTGTGTTGGGAGTGAAAACCCCCGGGCCTCCATGCTGAGTTCCGGGAAGACCAAAGTTGACCCTAATTAATTCACATACAACCATCTCACAGACAAGTCCCATCAACCCCAGTTCACTGGTAGGCCCAAGCCAAGCATGCATGCACCAATTAATCCAATGGCTTGAGTCACAGTCTGCTCTTATTTCCAAAAGAGTCACTCAAATTCTGGGTATTTGAATCCAGACAATCTCCCTCCAAACTCTACCCTCAGCACTACCTTCAAAAAGTTTAAGCATGAAGCCAGAGATTTTGGAAACAGCAGTGAGAAAGGTCGTCAAAAACTCAAGTCAGTGGTTTCACAATGAGCTAGGTTAGGCTTAATGGAACAACTCCCCCAAATTCCTACCTTTCCACAATGCTACAAACGTTCCCTTTGAGCCTGTGAAGACACAAACAATCTGTTGACTCAGTGGCAGAATCCTTTCCCCTAAGCCATTATTTGCTTTAGCAGCAATGACACAAGGGGAGGAATTTGAGCAATGCCTGTGTATCAGAGACTCATTTCCTCCAAGTGAGAGACATCTCCAGACAGACAAGACGGCACTGAAGTCTGGTTTAGTCCTGCGCCTTTGGCTGCAGGTCCTGCAGACATTTTACACACTGCCCTTCCTATGTTGAGGGGCACGCTTGTTATACATAGACATAAATTCATATACACAGACTGTACACATACTTGGAGGGGTTACACAGAAGCAACGTCAGAGTAACCAAACTCTGCACAGCTATTAACATCTTCTAACCATTTATTCTTGGAGCAAGTGCCAAACATGTAATAGCATGAAGCGTTCATACACGAGAACACTTTCAATCAGTCGTGAAACTATATTTTCCAATGACCTCATCAGTCTCAACAAGGGATTAGGGCCATCTCTCATCACTTGCTTGGTCTGTGTGAGTTCAGAGTGGCACCCAATCATTAGCCATCAGGGTGATAAAATCATCTGAAATTGTTCCATAGGAAGACATTGATCATATTTGAGCACGCCCTAATCCTTTGCTCTTTGATTATTTTCAAAGATTATTTTGTGTTGTACTTAGAAGAAATGACTACCAGCCTATAGGATTCCAGAGGGCTTACTGTCTGATTCTGTACAAATGGAAGTCTCTTCCAATTGTAAGGGATCAAAGAAGCCTCATAACTGCACCGCTTTCAAGTAGAAAATGAAAAGCGTGAAAAGTCAGAGCACGCTCTCTCTGCGATGGGATCAACTCAGACTCAAGCAGCCTTGAGAAAACTTTGCTTGTTCAATAGGGGATCAATGCCAAGTATTATTGTGGCACTTTGCCTTTTTCTTTTCTTTCTGTTGCTCTCAATGATATTTTCCACTGGTGGGTCAACTATATGTCATGAATTTAAATGCCAGTAAAATTCTATGTATGCTTTAAAGAGAATTGAAGGATGTCCTTTTTCTCTAGAAAGAAATGGAACGAGCTGTGCAAGCAGATTGGCAATCTTTGCACTTTATGGATGCCAGCCAAGAAGTATCTACCCTCCTCCTCTCTCCACTTGTGTCTTATTTCAGCTGTTCGATTTCATGCCAGATATGTAAATTGCTTCTGAAAGTCGCGCAGGAGCTCATACGGGACGGATCGGTGTTTTAAAGGCAACCAAAAAAAAAAAAAAAAGAAGTCAGTATCAGATAACATAGGCATATCAACATGGGAGATCTCCAGTGATGAAAGCAGTGATGTAGGGAGAGAGCACTGCGAAAAACAGCAATACCAAAACAGGCTATGGTAGTGTGGACTAAAGAAATTAAAAGATCGCAAGATAAGGGTCTGTGGGTAAAATGGGATAAAGGAAATTTTGAGTCAAGTCAGCACTCAGAGTAATCCCATCACAAAATATACAAGCTGCTTGACTGCACAAACTTTTAGAAAACTTTGACCAAAGTGCTTGCGGTATAAAAAAAAAGAAAAAGAGATGAATACCCACATGCACAGGCAAGTGTACATCCACCAGCACACACCTGTCTCCTCATATTTGTGTGGGTGGATCACTCACGCCAATGCTACTAAAACAAGTTTTATCTTACCCAGATAAAGAGAGCAGAGATCACAAAAGAGCTGGTTTTCTTTGGAAATTGGGTGTTAGGTAAGCTTCAAAGGGAAGTCTACAAGGACCACATTTTGTGAAGAGGCAGCCACAAGGAAATGTGTCATTGTATTTAACCAATGAATTAATTATTAACATTGAAACTATTCGCAAAGCTTACCTGAAATCACCCTACCTAAATCAATTTGTTTCAGACAGCAGTATGTTCTCAAAAATCACATAGGATCTGTGAAGTTCGGAGCGCAGTGCCGTGACACCTGAGGAGGATCAGTCAAGGAGATTTGTCTTTTGGTTCGTATTTCTGTTTTTCCAGTGAAATGACAAATGGGCATCAGAGCAGGACGAGGCACACAAGACAGGCAAACCTTGCAGCTGTTCCTGTGTGCCTTAGAGCTGTCACTGTTTGTGTTCCCAGGAGAGGCGGACAAAGCACTTCCAGGTCGCCCACTAACCTGCCTTCTCATTACCAAAGGTCATCCTGCTGAACACAACGCTGACCTCTCAAGCCAAAGGTTACTTGGAGAAGAGAAGCGTGAGGACAAAAAAGGGGGTTGGGGTGGAGGGATTAGGAGGAAAGGGGGCAGTGGGGAAGGTGAGTGAGAGATAAGACTAGGAACTGTCCTCGTGCCTCACCCCTTTCACTTTCATTTAACGTCATCCATCTCTAGACTTCCTGCACTCACATTGTTGTGTCACATAAATAATCTTGAATGTCTTCCCTCCATGAGGCCCTTCTTAAAGCCAAAACCAGCATATAATCAGATTAAAATTCTCCAAATAAGGCCACTGGGTTACATTAAAGGCTCTAATGTGAATGTTTCTTCTGTTGTTCCCTCCTATTTCCAGGTTAAGTGTCTGGCATTTGGCACAGGCCGGGGAGAATGCCTATAGATGGCATTGCTCTTAGATCACAGCAAGCTCATTAGCTCTGACCCGCTGTTGCGTTCACTCAAACCAGACCAAAGATGTGATAGGGTGGAAATTCAAAGAGGGTAGGGGGAGGAAGAGGGGAGAGGGAACAGATATGTTTCCTTGGATAAGGCAGAGCCTAATAATGACTTCCTGTATTTAGCCTGGAAAACTGAGAGGCACCACGGATGGTGAGAACACAAGTGCTATCGAAGAGCGCTGTAATTCCTTCGATACGATGTAATCCATCTCTAAGGTTATGTACAGTAGACTCGAGGATGCCGGGGCTGGGTGTATGTTGGGAGTTTACAACATCTGGATCTTGTAGTACATGCCTCTTGAGTTTCTGACAGCCTCCCTCTGACTCAATTGAGCAACAACCCTCTCTTGGTGCATCCACGCCGCCCCCCCCCTTCCCCCTTGTTTGCTTCTTCCTCTTTCCCTCCATCCTCCATCCTTTTCCCCCCTCTCTTTCAGGGCCATGTGAAAACTCCCAATTACCAGAAACATGAGAAGTGCTAACTGTTGGACATGAACTTGGAATATGCAAAACACAGGAGTCCTTAACAAGGACCATGCTGAAACGTGATTGAATGCGTCAGCAGGTCGTAAAAAGGCCCCCTCAAGATCAATGTAATTATGAAAGCTTTACGCAGAGGACTTTCCGGACTGGGCAGTGACCAGCGACAGGAGGAGGAGGTGAAGGGTGCTGCCAGCATTATGTTCCAGCAACAGAACCACCCCCCCTTTCAACCCAACAAGTGGAGAACAAGCAAGGTCTTCCAGCTGCCTTCCATCAGCCACTATAATAGAGCAGGGAAAAGAAAGACGGGACTAAAGAAAAGAGGTTTGTAACACCTGCAGCAGGGTGCCGGCAAACATTCCCTGGTCCTCCAGCCCCTTGGTGATGCACTCTATAAATCCTTGTGATTAGCTACAGTAGCGGGCCTAAGTGCCACTTAAATCAAACCCCAAAGGGGAAGTTGTTGTGACCTCCATGCTTTGGAAATGTGACTTAGGTCCAAGTGATTATTACAAAAACAAAGCTAGTTCTGTTTCCTTGCTGAGGATAGGATGGAAGGAGGAAGGCTGCGGACAAGTAAGCGTGACAGCAGGTTTGCAATAAAAAGCAATAATTTGAAGGATTCATGAGTATCAGAAGAAATAACTCCCTGGGATTAAGCTATTAAGTAACTTTCAACAAATAGTAAGTCCATTATGGGTTTCTTTTAGTACATTGTATTCTAGGCAGACTGAACACCAGAACAAGATACAGATGTGCATATAGAAGCTAAGCCAATGTGTTCACACAGTTAATGTTAAAACTCTATAGCTTGTAGTCTGCGTTATCTCCAAAATCAAAGTCAGCAACTGTCCATTAATCATATCTTCAAAGCTTCTCCCACTGGACAGCATCTCCCCAAAAGTTACAGCAAAGATGGGGGGAAAAAGGGGTTATGAGTTGTAAATCAGACTCAAAGCTATGTCAATGAAGAATTCACTGATCTATGATACGGCAGCGGGGGTTAATCACAACATTAATCTGACACAACACAGTTAGTCAATAAATGAGAATGTGATTGACCCCCAAGACTAACAAAAAAAGGAAAATCCACAAATCACAATTAAATCCACCTAAATGAAACAGCAGGCCTGACTACAGCACAGAGTCTCCAGAGGTCTATAAACCTGCCGTGCTTATGGTAACAGAGGGGATGGCACAGCTCAGGTCAGACCTGCCAGAGTATTGTTGACAGTTGACACAGACCAGACTCGACTGCACTCCGGGACTTGTAAGAGTACAACCAGTATTTCTACATACAATCTGTCAGCGGGATTATACTCGAACATCAATAACCAAACACTACTACAACTACTACTGGACTCTTGTGAAGAATGACTGGGATCTGGCAAGATTAAACAAAAAGTATAAAGACACATTAATCCAACATTCAGATATTTCTTATCCTGTGTCCAGACGATACATAGAAAATATGTTAGAAATGATAGTTATGAAGCAGGACTTTCTCTTACTACTTTTTACACTTTTATGGCAAGTTAATAAGACCACTTTGGTGTCATTGAGCTGCTATCAGAGCTTTTAAACTCATCCCAATTACAACATAGTAACAACATTGTTTAATAATTATGTATATATCATATACTGGATATTCAACATGTGCATATCATTTAAAATATGAACTGTAGAATTGCTTGATTTTTGATTGTGGTATTTTTGTGTCCCACAATGCATCACATAATGAAAATAAAGTACTTACACATGGACGGAAAAAAAGTGGATAAAAGCAAGACAAAGCTCAGAGACAGAAATACAGTATTAAATCCTTGAAAAGGTCATTTTTAATTGGTTTAGTTCAGATTACAAATTTCTACATTTAAAGTAGTGTTTAAATCTGACACACTACATCGAAAATAATAAGTGGATTAATTGATTTATTGTCCCATGAAAATTTAATCTGCAACATCTTTTAAAACTGGATTAGATGTTTAATTCATCAATCATGCTGTATCTCCAACCATTCTCTGGTTGTTATTGAGGATTTGCTCCTTTTCTGTGTTTTATATCAAGTCAAGTCAGGTCAGGTTTATTTATATAGCGCCAAATCACAATAGAGGTTATCTCAGGGCAATTTTCACATAGAGCAGGTCTAGACTGTACTCTTTAATTTGCAGGGATCCACATGAGCAAGCACTTGATGACAGCAACAAGGAAAAACTCCCCTTATTATAATCCCCTTATAAGTGACTATCACTGATGGATTGAATAACTTTTGGTTTTGGACGGTCCCTTAAATGAAACATCTCAAGACATCATTTTAGAATCTGGTAAAATGTGATTTACATATTTTGACCAGTTAAATGGACTGCCAACATTACTACATAGTGTCTACTTGTATGTATTACTTTATAGTAAGGAATTAGACTCTTTACTCTTGTTGACATGGTGGACAACTACTGGTGCACATCAAACTCTCTCTACTGATACATGATGAAACTCTGCTGTTTGATTGAATAAGTATAGTGTAGTTTTTACAAGCACATCTACAAAGTGTAACAGTTTCTTTAAATCTTAGTGCTCAGTAGAAAAAATCCATATGAGTCTGTTTTACATATATGCTGTGATCTCTTGTGTTTTGGGGTTTTTTTCTTGGGGAAAGTCTTGTTGGGGGGACATGAAAAGGTGAACTTCTAGCATACTGTACCCTGTCAGCTGTGGACTAGTTGTTCAGAAACACATACGTACTGTGAACATGCAAGAAAGAAACATGAAGACCAACTGTTAAGATGAAATCATCACAAAAAAAGAAAATCACGTCATCAAGCCTCGACCCTTCAGCTCAAATATATCAAAAGTATATAACAAATATAACAAATGAAAGAATAAAAACTGTGTGTTCATGCACATAAAAAACTGCAAGGTGAGGCACACAAGGACAGACATATACAATCATGCATTCACACAGGCACACACACAGAGTCAAGCACTATTAAGTGAAACACTCTAGAGTTGGCCTTGACTGTTGAGGACATCCTGCGAGAAGATTTATGTCTTCACTAGCAGTTACGGGTGATCAAGAGTCAAGTCTATAGAGAGAAGGTAGTTTCAATATGCGAATGCCTTTGAAAGCCAGAAGTCCGGGTTTTCCACCAGCACTTAAACGCAACATGCATTTGTGGGTCTGGAGGCTGTGAAAAAGAGTCTCAAAAGTCCAAACACAAATGTAATGTAATCATTTTTAGACATTTATATACACAGGATGCTTTTAAAAAGCAAATGTTATTCTTGAACTTTAAGTTTGATATGTTTAATGCCGACATTCATTATTATTATTCAAGTTGGGTTGTATTTGTAAAATCGTTTTACAATTGTTCAAATTGGTTGGAAAATGCATTGTGGACATGGTAAATTACTCACAAATCATCATGAACATTTGTAAATCATGTTTTTATTTGAGGATCATGAAACATGCATTCGTAACCACATACTGAGGCCAATTTCTCTCCATAAAGTCCCACAGATTGATGGATTGATATAAGACTTGGACATCTTTGCCAAGAGTTGTGTTTAGGGCTACATCTAATGATTATTTTAATTGATTAATTCCTTGATTCGTTATTTGGTCTATAAAATGTCAGAAAAAGGTACAAAATGTCGATCACTGCTTCCGAAAGCCCAAGGTGACATCCTCAGATATATTTAGTTAACTGTAATAGAGGACTAAAGAAACCAGAAAATATTCCCATTTAAGAAGCTGGAGTGAGAGAATTAGGACTTTTTTCCTTGAAAGGGTTAACTGCAATGACTCCAAATGATAAATCACTTGTGAAAATAGTTAACGATGACTTTAATAGTGGACAACTCATCGATTTATTGACTATTCATTGCAGCTGTAGTTGTGCCCATTCATTTGTGCATGTGTAGGCTCTCATGTACTCAGAGGAGGCAATCTGGCTTCAAGCCCCTGTGTTTCAAAATAAGAGGAAACAAATGACTCAAAATCCACAAAGCCCTTATTATATTGCACAGGATTGGAATAATTTATCTAAAATTGGCAATGTGCAATTATACTATGTACCCCACTAGTGAGACACATAAACACAAATATAATTGAAGCGATAATTTGTGATGTCTTTATATAAACAGCCTGTTCTGTTGTGTTCCAAACATCTTACGTCTGGTAGGTCTGTACATAATAAAAACTCAGCACACAGGAAATTACACATTTTATGTTTCCAGTAAAAGTAGTTTGTTTGTTATAAATGTAACTAGCAGAGAAATCACCAGGAAAGATAAGCACCACCTACAGAAAAACACAATAATGGACACACTGTTTGACTCCAAAGTGATCTCTGGGAAATGAAGTGAAAGAGTTACACAGTTACTCTTTGTGCTGAACGCTTCCACTTCTGGGAAAAATGTAATAAAATCTGTGGTAATAACACACATCACCTCTGCTGGTAATTACTTCAACCCAAACACTGGTTACATATCTACAGTAGTTTAGCTTCCTACGCCTATGATGGGCTTCTTCACCAGCGAATCAGAGCTGAAGATAACTGAAATGAATTCAAGTTTTGAACAAAATACGACACTGTAGTTGACAAATTCATCTAAAACTGACATAGAATCAGAAACGGAAAAAACTGTACACACACTGTATTATAATCTAAAGCTATGTAATTGGATGTGATTTACGGAAATGCCCCTTTAGCATCCTTATTACCATCTCACATGACTTATATAACATTACTTTAAAAGGTGCAATAAATGACATTAAGCCTCACTAGATGTGCAGAGAATAAGTCTCTGTGTGTGTTATCCATCACATTTCCAAGATGGCTAATTACAGCTAAACAATGCGCTAAAATATGTTTCTGAAAGCATTTGAGGTGTGAAATAGGCAACGCAGTAACAGAATCTGCCTAGTTTGACTGTTTAATCTGAGTTGTGGGCTTTCTTTTTTGTCACCTCCCACCCCCCAACTTCATTAAGTAAACAACACACAATTGTTTTGGTTTGAAATGTCGGTGCTATAGCGCGACATCTAGTGGCCGAATGTTGCGTAGTGCAACTTTACGTAGATCTACTCACATTTTTGCAGGATATTTTTAGAAAATCATTTTTGGCAGGAATCAAGTTATCATGAATCAAATAACTTAAATATTATTAGTATTAGTAGTAGTAGTAGTAGTATATTTATATTTACTTTTTTTACCTTTATTTATACAGTATCTGTGACAAAGGCCGAAAGGAAACAGGGAGAGAGAGAGGGGAATGACCTGCAGTATAGTTCCTTGCCCGGATTCAAACCAGGGACACTGCGATTATGTGGCATGCGCTCTAACCACTCGACCACCAGGGCGCTCCATACTAACAGATTTGTGTAAATTATGCAATGTACAGTATTTTAATGAAAGTTTTATTACTTTAAATCTACTTAATACTATTACGTTTCACTTTATTGCCATAGTTAGTAACCACCGATCACATTTTTAACGTGTTCACAAGCTTGTGCCTTCAACTTTGTACCACAGAACCAGATATTTTCCAGTGCGGTTGTTCATCTTTTGTACTGATGATTCATCCGGCAGAGTTTCATGCCCATTCAAGCCGTTCACGAATGAATGGGACTTTTACTTGCGGAACAAGTGATCCTCTCACTTCAAAACTCCATAGATTTTCCCTCTCTGTAGTTGATCTTGCAGCTTGTCTAGACAAGCTTTAAGAAACACATTTTAGCACATTAATTAAACACAAAGTGATCCTTGCACTCATTTTCCACAGTAAAAACTGCCTGCTTGAGCTAAGGCATTATAGATTCAGTAAGCAGAGATGCACTTCTAAAATACTAACAGGACTTATTGAAGTGGTAGAATTTGCTTTATTATTCATTTATGTGCTTAAAGGCTTGTTTTGTCATGCCTTGAAAGAAAATGTACTGTACATTTCCAGCTAATAAAGCACACAGGCAGCTGACAAAGGCAACAGACAGTATCTGGATTTAGACTATGGCTAGAATAAAGGCCAGGAAAAAAAAAACCTTTACAGCTGACAATGTTAGGAAAAACTTAAATGATGAATGGGAGGAAGAGAATGTGAAAAGAAAATATGGAAACTGCAGTAAAAAAGAAGGAATGAATGCTACAAGAAATAGAAAAGAGCGCCCTTAATTGTCAGACAAGTGGCGCTCAGTTGTGCTTAGAGTTCAGGCCTGTGTTAAAAGCAGCTCCCAACATCCTGACTCTACCCAACGTAATCATGCAGTTCAGACCACAGAGACCATATAGTGGGGATTGAGGGGTTGCCAACACCCCAACGAGTGCCATTAGTAAATATACTGGAACACAGAAGCCAGGCGGGCAGCTTTGCCAGAACCCTCAGCCCCCGCAGCCGCTATAGCCTGAGACTGGCCAGGGTCACATGCAGCCACTCAAGAGCGCTGCTCAGCTCATGGAGCTGCTGCGTCCACCAGGAATCCAAAACAAAGTGAGCATTAGCGAAACACTGTACTGAAAAAAGAGAGCTTTGAAGTGCTGTTCCCCCTCATGGGTTCCTATTCAATCTACTCCACCGCCACCCCCCTTCCTCCCTGCACGCTTAAAAAAAAAGACGCTGCCAAAGAAAATGCGAGCCAAATGTTGCCGCTCGCTTATGTTGACATGTATGGGTGTGCGTCTGTGGTGTGTACATGCATGCCTGAGTGTGTATGCATCCACGTATCATATGTGATTGTCTGCGTGCAGGTGCGTCCACATAACTTTAATCACACTGGTGTGCGGCGGAGCGAACATGCTTTTTGTCAATTTTAATCCGTGTGGAAGAAAGGAAATGCTCCGGCTGAAAAAGAAAAATACCTGGTTCTCAAAAATAAGTAGGCTGAAAAAGTTAATCATAAAACAAAACAAAAAAAACAGACATGAAACTTAATCTTAACAAAATTAAACACACTGTTAAATCTCTACTTAAACGATGAAATAAACTGAACAACAAAAAAAAAGGACAGCACTTTTCTGAGGATGGAGAGACAGATAGAAAAGAGAAGAAGAAAGATGAAGAAGGGGTGCTGAAGGAAGAGAGGTGAAAAGTAGGGTGAGGAATAGAAAGAAAAAGACAAAAAACAGACAGAGACAGAAGGTGATATTGCCTGATCTCATCAAGAAGGTAGGTGAGGAGGACATATAAGGCAGAGTGATATAGAGGATAGTGGGGGGGAAAGGAGGGAAGAGAAAGAGTGAGAGAGAGAGAGAGAGAGATGGAGAGACAAAAAGGAGGACGACGACTTGGCAGCAGCTCTACAGTCGTCCTTTTGGCACAATTTATGGATGGACTCAAGCTATGCAAAGGTCTTGGTCAACTGAAACAAAAGAAATAGATTAGGTCCTCTTCCTCATTTCTCTATCAATCTATCTACCTCTATATTAGGACCCAAACAAACAACAGCAGGCACTCTGGGGGTCAGTGGCTTGGGCCCGGGCCAAGATTGCTCTCATTCTCCCTCCCTTTTACTTCGCCCCTCCCTGGGAGCACCTTCCCACCACTCGGAAACCCTCTCTGGTTTGTGTCAGTCTAATGAACGCTCCTCTTAACTGTTCATATGGCAAGAAAGCAGATGTATCTCTGGGACGATTTACAGCACACACGGAGAGAAAATAAAAGGGCAGTGGAGCTGCAAAAAGGGAGTATGAAACGCACTCCCAAAATTGTTCTTCTGGCTGGCGAGCCTAAAATATGCCTTACATTTGCACATTTTTCCAATTTATCTCTTATTGAATTAAGACTTCAGACTTCTGGACGCCTTTCAGGAGAATATAGCAGAAGATGAGAGAGACAGATCGAAAGAGAGAGAGACACACGTGTCACAGGAAGAACTAAATCAGAGCAATTTCTCTTTAAACCGCCTCACTGTGAGGATGATAGATCATATATAATGACTATGATGGTGAAGGCGTTGGGCGCTCGACAGCGTACTCTGAAGATGCAATTGCACAGAAACCAGTTAAATCTTCATGCTCCATGATACATGGCTCCCTATCAAAGTGCTAAACTCCATCCAATAGGAAATGTTTCACTCCTATTGTACAAAAGTAAATTTTGTTTCCATGAGGTAATTATCACACAAGGTTAAAATTTATGTATATAATTAAGATCTGGCCTTGGTGTAGCAGCTGATACAAAGACGGGGAGGGAGCAAGGGGACAGAGAGCTTCGCTAAGTGATGCATTCTTGTTTCTGGAGAAGCTTTAAATCAGGCACAAAGTCTCTTTATTAAATGTTGTGAATTTCAACAGCTTTCCTGTGGAACAACCGTCAAGACAACTGTAGTTCATGGCAAGCCACTCTTTCTTCATGTACCAATGTTTTGGCAGGGATAAAAGAAGCCAGAGGAGGAAAAAGGGGTTTTTGCTCTGTAGGGATTTGGAGAAGCCAGTTCTCCATCTGTGATCATTAAGGTCCAGTTTTTCGTCCGTGCTGTTTCTCAGCTCTGTCGCAGGGCACGCTCTCAGGTGTTATGGGTCTCTACGGTGTCCTCGACTATCCAAATTGAACCGAGGAACTCACAGCATAGGGTTCAGTCGAATAATGCAGACATTGTGTGAGGAGACTGAGTAATCGCACCAGTTTCATAGAGGAGGTCAGTGGGGAGATGACATTTTTCGGAATAGAGAGACTTTCACGGTGTAAATGTCAAAATATCAGTTCTGCCGTTTTCCAAAACACTATGTCATAGTGCCTCCAGGCCCAATGAGCTAAAAAGTGCACACATTCATGTCCATCTGACCTCTTAAATTCCTGATAGTCTCTTAGCGACAGTGTTTTAATCCACCAAACATGTCTTCCCTCTAATATTTACGAATATGGGTGGTAACATATGATCATATACAGATGAGTCACAAACTCAAGTTTTCCCATTAAATAAGTGGGTTTTACATTTTGGTGACTTGCCATGAGGTTAACTGCACAGTCTGTAAAGATTAGTCAGTCTGGTGTTATTGGGTGTAAAATATGAGCAGAATTTAAACCCGTCCTGTCCATCAGCTTAGAGAAGGTCAACAGTGACGTGTGTGCTTTGCCATTTTCGTGGTTTAGCCAAACAATGCACACTTTAGCACATCTTTTTGCAAGTTATAACTCTTTATGGATGATATGTTGACTAGGTTGACATACATTTATTTATTTTTCACTGCATAACAAAGCCAACATCAGCTACACAGGCAGCATATCTAGACATATTGTCCAGGACAATATAGGAAAATCACTAAATATGGCTCTCAAGTTATATATGCTGTATATTAATATAAACACTCTGAGTCTTCCTCGTGAGTTGGCACCTCTGCCAAATGTGCATTTAGAGGGAAGAACCTGGTGACACTCACCTACAACAACAGGATCTGTACGCAGCAATGACCGAATTATATGCTGCGTTCCATTTACCTCAGAAGTTGGAAGTCGGAGCTGGGAATGACGTCACACCCGAGTTTGAATCATTCCAGTTTCGAAGTCAGAAAACCAGTTCTAGCCAGGTTAGCCATTGTTAGCAATACCAGTTGATAAAAACACATTTTGCTGTATTTTGCGCATACAAACACCATAGCAACTAGCACTTTGTGTTCAGCTGATTTAATGATATACAAATAAGACAGAACTGCTACACACTGTTAATGCACGAAGCTGCCATCTTGGATTTTGAGGTCAGGGCTGGTGAGTCAGAAATCCAACTTCACATGGTGTTCCAGTTGAAATATCCAACTGGGAACTTGGAAATTCCGACTTCCAAGTACAACTGGAACACACCACAATCATTGAATGCAGGTGTGATGATAGGCAAGACAAGCAGCCCCCACCAGCTGATCAAACATAGGTTGAGTCAGGCAGTTGCGAAATGAAAACCTTCCAATTTTCTATTTTTCTATTCTCCATTTTTCTTTCCAATATTTCCAAATACAGTGTTTCTCCAATAGTTCTACAGGGCTGTCAGGGTAACGAAAACCCCCACCAGGCCAAAAAAAAAGTTTTTTTTAATGCCAAAACTAACGCAATATATCCATTCATTCAGATTTCAATAGCATTTGGGGGCCTCTCTGTGCAACTCTGTTCTGAAACATGAGTTAATCTATATCGTTGTCTGGGAAACTCTTGGTAGCATCTCTCTTTTTAAGGAATAGGGCCGTGCGTAATATGTGTGAGTAATAAGTGAGTGGTTGAGTGAGAGCAAGCAGCAGAAAAGCCACGGTAAATTCAAGTGGAGCAGAGGAAAAGGGAAGCAGTAAATTGTCAATCTGTCATTCTAAATGTACAATACTGGCAACAGAGTGTCACTTAATAAATGCTGGAGCTTCTGAAGACCAAGAAAAGTAACATCTGTTGTTTCCCCAACTGCTGGAAAAGTTAAGGACTAGCTCCAAAGTTAGCAACTATGGATTAGACTAACCCGATGACGCTAAACAGAGAACGGAGAAGTGTGTAGCCGCTGACTCTCTCCAGAGTTTGGCTCCAGCAGGATTAGCTCATCAATATAATCACAGTCTCACAGACAGGACATAAATCCAACTGTATATGCCAACTTAAACTTATAAGGTATCAACACAGCCAGTAATTCCGCCATCACTTGATTGACGCCAGTGTTCAGAGAAGCAGTTGGGAATTCTCTGTTTTTC
Organism: Scomber scombrus; assembly: GCF_963691925.1. Lineage (NCBI taxonomy): Eukaryota > Metazoa > Chordata > Actinopteri > Scombriformes > Scombridae > Scomber > Scomber scombrus. Next base: position 6,822,873 of record NC_084986.1, read on the forward strand.
TTGCTGTTTCCTCTCTTTTTACTTCTCTTTGCATTATTTGAACTGGCTCTTCTTTGTTCCATGTAATGTAAAACTGTATAAAATCCAACAGGAAATTACTTCTTTCATCAATAAATTGAAAAGAGACAGACTAACGCTCACTTCATCCTTTAAAAAAAAAAAGTAAATTGGTGCTAAGTTAGGTCGTGTGTCCATGTAGTGTTTTTTTTCCAGGCAGTAAAACCACTTGTGCAGTGACTTTTCCTTTCTCTCTTTCCTATACTTGTCCCTCCAGTATTTCTATTTTTATTGGCAATGTTCCCTTATAATCAGATACGTGACGATATGTCAAATGAAGCAGATTGACATGATAGATTGTCATGATAACTACTTTTATTGGACGATATATTGTCTCAGAACTTATCGCGATAAACTATAGTATTGTCATTTGAAGATCATTTGATACCACCGATATAATGATAATATAATAGCATAATAATGCAGGGGGGGTTGGGGGGTGGGATTGGAGAGTCAAAACACAGACTGCGATTATGGGCCGAGACAGAGTTATTTTCTTTTAATTCCATATAAGCGGCGCCACTCGCTTCTGCAGTCTCCACTCAGGACGTGCACAGTGAGGACTGGAAGAAACTACTTGCTCTTAGCTGCTAATGTGAAGTGTGGTAATATTGAGGTCAAAAAATGATGAGGGTCATGTCCATGTATCATACAATAAGTTGATATATAGACATGATGATGTCCATAATTACATTATTGTACAATAAGTCAATGACGTAATTATTGTGACAGGCCTAGAATGGAGATAAAATGATTCAACCATGCAGCTTTTCTAGACTTTTGAAATGTGATCGGACCAAATGGGTCAAATTCTGACAGTGAAACAAATCATTTCACAAAAGGTTGTGACGCTAAAAAAAGATATATATCCTCTGATTCACAGACATCTCTTTCTCAAAGTCTTTTTGAGCCTGATAGCATCATGCTTTTTGGCTACTATATCAAACTGACTTCAAAGCCCGGCGCTGTTCCTCGGGGCTTGCTCATTCTCCAGTTTCTTGGTTACCAGGGTAACAAGTCCTGCCCAATCTAACCTAAAAAGGAGCGTCTGTGATGACACAAACACCTTTCTGTAATTTTAGATTTTCTCTAGGCTGCTGCATACACCCTCTCCTCAATGTGAACAATTGAACAATGATGTTGGCGCTCAAATATTAATAAAGAAAAAAAAACATTATATGGACACAAGCCCCAAAGCGAGTGAGACAACGTGCGCACTGGAAATCAAAGGCTAAAGTGTTGAGAGTCCCGGGACTCGAAAGCGAGTTACATATTCCATATGTCCAGCATTACTCAACATTGGCTCGCACCAGTTCCTATGGGGGCAGGCCCTTTCAACCATTCACCACTAATGGGCTGACAGAAAGCGAGACTCCAGAGCCCCCTCACTATATCATCTTGGTAGTGTGAGAAACAGGAAGGTGGTGGCCAAGAAGAGAGACTTAGAAAAGGGTGAAAAGACATGGAAAAACAATGCTGGAAGAGATGAGAGGTGATTCAATAGTGATGGGATGCAGACAATCAAGAACTCTGTTCTTTTGTCTCGTAATTATGCATGACACACTCACAACTGGGATTTGTCCATGATACTGTTGTTTGAGGTGACGCATTGGGTTTTGTTTTTTTTCTCTCTCTTTATGCGCTTATGCTCTTTCATGGTGAAGGTCACTCTGCCCATCTACGTTGCCCGGAAAAGCTCCAATCTGCCAATCCATTAAATATCCACCCTTGGCTGCTGATGCCAAACATGAATGGCAATGGTATTACTTGAAGATGAGATGGCAGGAGTTGAGAGAAGACGCGATAAACAGAACGCCCCTCCGTAAAGTAGATTGAGGTTGCTCGTCTGAGTAATTGAATAGCTTTACCTCTGCCTTACAAAAGGCATATGACATGACTTATAAGTTTGGAGATGGTGACATCTTCTAGACGTACGTGTCTGTAGAGCATAACAGAATCATTACTGGTTTATAGCGTTTATATTTATGGATGACAACCAGTTTCTTTTCATCAGTCCACGCAGCCATGTTCAGGCTTTAACAGACTGTTTTTTCACACACAGATTGGTTGTTTTGACTTTAAAATGAATAATTCTTTACACAAAACATGAAGCAACTTTTTATTTGATTTTAATTGAACTACAGTGTTAAATACTACTGTAAATGTGATTATTGCATTGATCGCTATGATTCAAAATAAATGTATGCATCATTAATAAGAACAGAAAATGCATCGAACAGCAGGGTTGAAACTACTAACTTAACTGAATCAATCATTTAGTTCATGAAATGTTAAAAAAACAAAAACAGTGGGGAAAAAATGGCATTTACAATTTCTCAGAGGCCAGAGTTATGTCTTCAGTTTGCTTTTTTGGCTGACTAATAGGCAAAAGCGCTAGGTATCAAATTTACTGTCATAAATAACAAAGAAGGTCAGCAAATCATCACATTTGAAAAGCTGGATCAAGTGAACCTTCGGCATTTTTACTTTAAAAAAAAGACAGAAATGATGATTCAAACAAAATAGTTGCTGACAAGGTTTCTGTCCGTTGACTCAGCGGATACTTGACTCATCGTTGCAGCTCATGTGACCAGCCATAGATGTTCAAAAAGATGTTCATCATGTGAAGTTAGATTGAATTTTACCAGATGAAAGTTACCTGAGGATCAAATGTTGTTAATAAATCAAAGGACTGGTGATGTAAGATTTAGTGGCATCTGGCAGTGAGGTTGCCTGTTTGCAACCAAATTAATACTCCTTCCCTCGTCCTTCCCTTCCAAGCTTGTAGGAGAAGCTAGTGTTGCCACGAAACTCAAGACAAACTCTAAAGGCCCTCTCTAGAGATAGTCTTTGGTTTGTGTGCTCTGGGCTACTGTAGAAACATGGCGGATCATTCTAAGGTTACGAAAACAAGATTCTTATTTTCAGGTGATTATAAAACATTAAAACATACTTCCTAATATAATATTCCATTTCTGCCATGTCCATTACTCTAAATGCTGCACACTCCACATAAATTGCCAGTTAAAAACAGCGTGGAGGTTTCTTTAAATCTACCGAAGAAAAATGAAGCTTGGCAAGAGATTTGGAGTAATGTACTGACAGAGCAAGGCTTGTAAAGAAGGTGTGACAAGATTCTTGGCTCTTTCTAACATTCTTACCAATAATGCATGATAATACATTATAGTTCTTCTTAATCCCTGGTTCAATGTGCATGTTGGATGCACATTAGACTCTCTACAGACTGCTTACAGAGTGCTTGACTGCAGTTTGCTCCCCTGCACCTTGATTCACTAAATGAGCATCCCAAGAGTAGCAGTCAGGGTGCGATACTCACTAAACTCGGTACCTCGTGATGGCAACATCAGTCTTCTATGTTTCCTCAACAAGTTTTCCATTTATTAAAACCTTAAGCTCCGTTTACAGGCCTCAGTGAGGGAGCATTAGGTTGGTCCAGGGGTAACTGAGCCCCTGGACTGGGAGGAGTATGAGCCAAATATGATTCGACAAGGCCCAGAGCTCCGGGGTCAGGCCACGGCAAGGAACATGTGTCCCTGGGAGGGAAGGCCCTGTTGCTCCCTCAGCCAGTCGACATTCCCCAGTTTGTGCAACAAATCCTAATGAGGCTGCTCTCTGTGGGGGGAACGAGGGCCCTGTCTTTGGGAATTTGTCTGAAGAGCTACACAACCAAGGAAAGATGCAGTGAAGCAACCCGCTCGCTAACACTCTCACAAGACTGATGAAGTGAGGGGGAGACGAACCTTGTTCTCCAGGCGAAGGCGAGAGCTTAAAAATGTGTTCACCCCAAGTATCGAGGCATGAAATATTAACCAGCAAATCCAGGCTGATATGTGAGTAATGGCTCATGACAAAATATCTATTTGGTTAAGCTACTGGCAGAAGGTTAGGTAAGCACCAGTGGACTCAAAAACCACAAAATTAGGTCGTCCATACTGTGGGGCTGCGGTCTGAACAGCTTCAAACCTGTTATTAAGATTTATGTTTAGTTCAAATAATGATTGAAATATATTGCTGTGAAAACATATGGGTTAAGCACTGCAGTGTAGAAAATAAAGCAGTGCACGTTTGTGGGTTATTCGAATAAATAATCAGATAGGGTCGTGTCCATCTCGGACAAAAAAAATCGGACGTAAATGTCCAAACCAAATATGTAAAAGTTTCCATCTGCGGTTAATATCCCCACAAACTCAATGCAGACTAATAGCACTTACTGAGAAAAAACGGCGGGACGGAAAAGGTCGATGTTCAAAGACATTCCCGTATTTCTGATCTGTCTTTGGAGTCCGTCCATCTGAAGCACATTAATTCATTTTTTCCCCTCTCTCTGTGCCTCTTCCTTTTCCTCGGGAAAACTGGGAAGGTAATGCTTTGTAGCAAAGCTCAATTTAAAAGTCAGATTGCCATATATTACAATGATACACTCTGACAACTCTATTGACCGCAGTCTGCTTTTTTTTTTTTTTCTTCTGCAGGGGTGAGGATAAAATAGTGGCACTAATACGCAACACCTGTTCCCTTTCGGCATCCGTCAGTATATCAAATATACAAACAGTGACAGCTGTGGTGCAGGCAGCGATATGGCAAGGCTCTGGGCCCGGGTGATGCAAAAGACAGACAGGGGTTCTTTCACCAAGCACTTCTTCCCACACAGGGCCCTCTCCAGGTCAAATCGCTGAAAGTAGAGCGCAGTGGCCAGAGCCGATAATATTTCACATATGCTTTTTTGTGTGTGTGTGTGTGTGTGTGTGTGTGTGTGTGTGTGTGTGTGTGTGTGTGTGTGTGTGTGTGTGTGTGTGTGTGTGTGTGTGTGTGTGAGGAGCACCAGGCGCTATCGATTACTCTCATCTGAAGTCTAGGAACCAAAAGAAAAAGGGCCAATCAAGAAGCCTGCTTTCAATTACGGGGTCCATAAAGACACCGAGATAGGAGCCGATGTGATGGATGGTCTGCGAGATGCCATGATAGGATCCATGCCTGTGTCTGCTCAGGCTTAAAGTTTGCCCGGCAGGCTCGTCCACATGCCAGAGACACACCCAAAACTTAAGTCCAGTCACAATCAAAGGAAGGGTTCAAACCAAGGATCAGGCCAGCGCATGGAGGATTTGCCGCTGTACAAAAGCAGCATGAAAATTCTCATGTCTAGTTATTTTAAGGGATAAATGAAGAATGAACAAAAACAGGAAGAAGATTTTGATCTGATCAAAAGGATTCATTATTCCACAAAAGGAGATACAAATGGATGGTGTGGCAGCTGAAGCCTGCATGCTGAACAACCTCTATATTTACACAGTGTGCATGTGTGAGTGAGTAAGTGTGTGATGCAAGAAGATGTCAGGAGTCAAAACAATTCTGGAAAGTCATCCTGTGATTCAGACAGTTCCAAAAAAAAAACTATTCTTAAGTGAAACGCTATTTCACCACTTTTCCTGTTAGTCATTCCCTCAGTGTTTCCTCTCTGCTTTCTATTTGAAGAGCACACATTCTTTATTTTCCTGTCAACTTTTTTGGCTTCTCGGTTTAAAATTACAGAGTACGGTCTAATCCTGCTCAATGTGAAAAAGTGCCTTAACATAGCTTTTGGTATGATTTGTCACTATATAAATAAAATTGAATTGAATTAAACCTGTGGCTGTTCATTGTTTACTTCCTTAGTTGGAGACTAAATTCACAACAGGACTAGTTTAACTGAACTGAACTGCAATACCATGAAAAAAGGTAGCTATTATATCTTAATTCTAATTAAACCAAATGTCAGGGCAGTGGACGTGGTCACTATATATGTGCTCCTAACTTCAATTAGAGGTTACATTTTTAAGTGAACTGAACTTTTTAAGTTATGTGAACATCTCAAATTACAGTGTGAGTTAAGGGTAAAGTTTCTTGGCACTACAGTAAATCACAGTGCAGTGTTCATTTAATCCTACATGGGGTTATGAATGAAAGCATCCCAGATGAAAGCTGAAAGCTCCAGAGCAGCTACTAAATGGATTTTAAGGTGAGATTGTTGTTAATAAATCAAGTAACTTGTGTGTAAGATTTGGTGGCATCTTGAGGTTGGGTTGCAGATTACAACCAAATTAATACACCTCCCCTCACCTTCCCCTTCCAGGCATGCAAGAGACCCTATGGTGGCCACGAAACTAAAGACAGTATTGTGCTTGTCTGTTCTGGGCTACTGTAGAAACATTGTGGTGCAACATGGTGGGATCCGTAGAAGCAGACCCGCTCCCTACGTAAATATAAAGGGTTAATTTTAAAAGGTAAATAAAACATGATTCTTATCGTCATAAGCCTTAAAATTAGATTCTTTATGGCCACTACAGCTGTTCAAAGGCTTTATTTCAGACCTTGTTTTAATTGATTGCAAATGAGTTTTTACTGTTGTTGTTTCTCGACACCATTGCAAATGAGAATTCATAAAATAATGGTTAATTATACACAACATACTTAAGTTAGGAATATTATAGTTCTGCCAAGTCCTTTCTGCTAGATGACACTAAATTCTAAACACTGCACCTTTAAGAGGTTTTTAACTGGTTTACAGTAGGTTTGTAGTTCAGACACTGTATAAAATTAGATTCATCATGCATGCCTAGCCTGTGCGCAAACTTAAGAAATTCAAAACATAAACATAATGCTTCTGGTTGCTTAAAAGTACAGACTCAGCCACAGGATCCCTTAACAGACCAAGAGTTAAGACAGGTCTCCCAGGACAAGACGACCACTTTGAAATCTGAGTCCCGGGTTCGATTTCATCCCCGCTGAAAGCATAATATTTATCTCAGACTAATCTTAATCCATGTCCCCTGACAGGCCTGATAGTGAAAAAAGTTTTTCCGAGCTGGGGGAGAACATCCCCTGCTAAGGAAAGTTCAGTGGCTCTGGCCAGCCATCCTGTCAGCACCCGAAGACACAAATTCATACAGTGTAGCAGTTTGATGTCTGCACAAAGAAAGATAGAGATTAAGCGCGCTGGTGCCACAGATCAACCGGCGTCTCCATCCGTCAGCTCCACATCAAAGAATCCAGTGCAACAGTTTGAATTATAGGCAGCAAGTGTGCAGCCATGCCTCCAGTGGCACCCAGCTCCCGGCCCGATTAACCCCTGTGCCACCCCCGAGGAGGAAAAGGAATAGACACGGCTCGTAGCAGAATAGATAAATTACTATACCAACAACTGCAGAGATCAACAGCGGGACAAAAGGTCAGTCGGGTCATTTGATGGCTCAATCATTCAACTATAATTCCAGCTCCAGGCCTTTTACAGTGCAAGTTACAGAGGGTTTAAACTCTAATCATTTGTCTTTTCTATTATTTTCAATTAAAAAGAACCAAATACAATTATTATACCTCCTGACTTTGTCTTCTTTTCCAGTATAGTAATAGCGCATTTGAATAGACTCACATCCTTTTCATTTGTCCATTTAAGTAGAAACAGGTCAAAATTTTCAAACAGGTATACCATTTTACCTCTTTTTCCAACTCCAAACGATAAAAATACAAGAAAAATTCTCAGTCTATTAGTACCCTTTGTGCATCACCTCATTTTCCTCTACTGGAATATTTCCCTCAGTTTCATGCCAGAAGTTACAATCAGGAAAGATTACAGCATATTACCAGCAGACGCACATTTAGACCAGGCTGTTTAAGTGCAGATGACACATGGGATTCATTTAATACTGGTGTTGTCAGCAGAAAAGGTAATGGTGGTAAACAGAGCAAAAGAAAACAAAGAAGCTACAGATGTCACAACAGATGCTCATGCGGAAAATCAGTATTTTGTTAATGGTTACTGGCAAAACCCAAAGATCTCAGTAAATCATCTCTATGAATGTCCCCTTTATCCAAAGAGGATGCTTTAAGTAGACGGCAGTAGATGTTGCCAACACATTAAGGCGACCAGAGCAAATGGGGGCATCGTCATAAAAGATAACAAAAAAAAATAAAACTCTCAGTGTAGAGTTTGCTGAATGGTAGCACAAAGATAGCATTTAAAGACTGATTTAGAAACAGAGAGGCTTACAAAAAAAAGGACAACGCTGTGGAAAAACTTGTCCAGGAGGAGATAAGCCAAAAATGAGATGGCGAGCAGCTGTTAAAACCAGCTGTCCTGGCCAGTTGTTCATAAGGGCCGGGAAGTCAGGATGGAGGGATTCAGAAAAATTCTGAAAGGGAAGAGAGGGGGCGGGTGGCTATTGATATAATAGAGAGGCTGACATGATGAGGGTTAGGAAAGTGAAAAGAGTTGAGAGAACTGAATTGATAAGTAAATGGATGTGTTCACTGAGGCTCAAAGAAAGCAGCAGATTTTAGACGCTTATCTGTATAAAACGTCTCGATCTCAGATTCTCTTTAAAGTGCAGAAACCGGAAAATTAGAGTAAGTGTAGCTCAAGTTCCAATTATATAATAAAATTAGTCACAAATAAAATCAATATTATAAAAATGGCAGAGCAATATCCTTGATTAACATTTGGGTAATTATTGTACTCAAACAGCATTAATGTGCAGTAAAAGTTTAGTTTCTCATTCAAGTGAATGGGAAGGTATGTTCCGAACCTTTCACTGGTACTCTATATATGTAATAACACCTGTATTTAATGGGACATTTCAGCCACGCCACTGTATATATGTCTAATTTAACACAGAATGGGCTGTTTTACATCTCCTGTGGTAACAACTATCTCTGAGAGAAAAGCTTCATAATTGGGGGATTAAATAAAATAAATCAAACATATTCACAAGCATTCCTCTATATTTTAAGATTTCGATTAACTTGTGTTCATGAGTGAAATTAATAGTCCACAATAAGCTTGTAATGTTGTTTACCTGCTATATTTCTTTCTGAACATCAAACACAACATCACAGCAGGACATCCCTGCAGCAAAGTCTCTGCACAGCCTGGAGTACAGGGCTGATGTTGGAGAATGGCAAACATAAGACTGCCCCCTAGTGGCCTTTTAAGAGTTATACAGCTGCAGGAGGATTCAGACTATCACATAAAGACAGATGAAATCCCAGTTTCAGGCTTGGTGATGTTTTGTCACTAGAAATGTATGAAAATCAGCAGGGAATTACAGATTTAACACTTATGTCTGTCTCAAATTTAAATATTAGCATGGGGCCAAACCAAGAATGTGTGTAAACTTGCAAATATAAAAGCAGCATCTTGCCAATATACAGTACAAACTCATTAAGGAAAATTAAAAAAGAGAAATCCTTGCTGGTAATCTGTGTGTGTCTGTGTGATAAATATTAAACTGGAGCATGAGTCTGAAGGATGTGGAACATATACCAGATACTTACTGTGAATTCTTGGAGATTAACTCTCTGTCTTTGCTCCCTTGTATTTGACAGCAACGTGATGATCTCACCAGCTGGCCTCCGAGAAACTCTGATAAGACAGAAGCATAAAAAATGTTTAAAGAAAAAAAAAAAAATCACACACACACAAAAAAACATTGCAAATTCCCCAGCAGGCTCCATATTTCTCCCGCAACACTGTGGCTCAAACGGAAACATGAAAACAGGGGATTTATCTCATTTGTTTTTATCTCGAGCTTTTGTTAAAACAAGGCAGCAAAACGTTTCTAAAGCTTATGTGACAAATCATTTAAAAACTAAACACAATTGCTGAGCCTACAGTATAAAGATTACTCCAATTTTTGCCTTTGAATAAAGTCTAAAGAATAACATGTGGGGGTCACTTCTCATGATGTGTCCAGATGTGGGCTGGATCTTTATCTTTATACTGTCATATTGAGCCACATGTGTCCAAACAACTTCACAAGACAAAAGGACTCAATTTTGTTCCCAATGCTTTTTAAAATCCTGTTAAATACAGTAATACTACGTGGCAAATATACTATAATTCCAACCAGGAGAGAGATTTACTTAAATGTAAAGTAACTTAAGAAGCTGCTAATACTTTAATTCACAAACTATAAAAGAAACTCTGAAGCTCCACTTAACTTTAAAACAGTTTCACAGTCAGTTTTAGCACTAATGCTGTGTTTTTGTCCGAGTCAAACCCATTGACCCTGACCCAGTACTCTTTGCTTTGCATTTTCCAAACAGTTATGTGGCTCAAGAGCTGCTGCCTGGTCACGTTCATATGATGTTGAGAAGCTATAAGAGGAGGATTAGTGTGCTAATGCTTGTGAGAGAAACACTTCCACAACAAACTAATGACACAGAGCTCAGTAGCCTGTCCATATAGTAAGCAGGAGTAAAGAGAAGCTACACCTAGCCTTTTGGGACACATTTAGGTAATTCCTCCAGGCTAAAATCTGAAGCTAACTTGTTTAAGTGTTACTGTTAAGTTTTAGTGGTGTGTGTATTTGTTTAATGGTGCCGTAATTGTATTAGAAAGCTACAGCAAAGCAACACATTTTCAGCTCATAGTCAATTAACTGCTGGCTAAAAATCAATAAAAAGGCTGCTGCAAGATATGTTGAATGAAAAAAAAATCTGATTTCTGTAGAGTGGGGTAATTTAAACATAAGATTGACATTTTTAACTGCAGGCTGGGGTAGCAGCAGTTATATTATGTGCTACAGTCAGTGTTGGGTTCCAGAGCGTCAGATAACGCGGATTGACACTGAAATCGGACTTCACTTCCCTGCAAACAACTCCCACAGGCAGGTGTTCAAATAAATGAATTGAGCAACTTGTCTTCATTGGACCAAACTCTGTTTTCAGTCAGCTGGCACATTTTCTGGAACAATACAGCCAAACAGAGCAGAAGAGCAGAGCCCACGGCTGTTTTGCACAATAATAGTTTCGACATTTCCGAGTGGAAAGTGGAAAGTTTGTTTTTTCAAAGCATGTTTTAACAAACTTGTACTGCAGATGTTACATGAAATTAGGGCTGGGCGAGACGGACGAAATTAAATATCACAACATTTTGACCAAACACCTCAATATCGATACTGCAACAATATTGTAGGGAGGAGTGTTGGTGTTTTCACAAAATATTTAAACAATGAGATTTCTGATTAATAATCATCAGTAATGTGAAGTGGGTAAAGGCACATAAGAGAACAGCTAGAACAGTCTGGTAAGTTCAGAAAATGACATCACTTTACTGCAATGCAGCCTTCAAAACAGGGAAATGACAACACTTGTGCCATATCATAATATTATGATATCTGAAATCTAAGATCATATCTAATCTCATATCCCAATATCAGCAGCAGCAGCAAGACAAGACCAATTTGAGAGCTCATGTTTTATTTGCTCTGGCAGATGCAAGGCTAGCCCTGCCCTTTAAAGGGTTGAATTCTTTTATTAAAGATCCCCTCCAGACATATTTAAGATGCATATAAAACACTCTACTCTGAAAAATAATTTGTGTCCAATATGTTTTTCTCACTTCGTCTCAGTCATTGAAAATGATGAGCACTGGAGGCTTCAAGTGTCCCTATGTGTTGTAAGTTGAATTTGGACCACCATTATTCATTATAATGAGAAACTTTCTCAAAATAATGATTTAGTAACTCAAAATAATGAGAAACTATCAACATAATGAGTTACTAATGCAAAATAATGACTTAGCATCTCAAAATAATTATTTAGTATCTCAAAATAATGATTTAGTATCTCAAAATAATGATAAATTATCAACATAGTGACTTAGTATCTCAAAGTATTGAGAAACTATCTCAAAATATCTTCTGATCTATTAGTTTTTCATTATTTTGGGACACTAAGTCAATATTTTGGTAGTTTCTCAGAGAGTAAGTCAATATTTTGAGATGGTTTCTCTTTATCTTGAGTTACTAAATCATTATTTTGAGAAAGTAAGTCAATATTTTGAGATAGTTTCTCATTATTGTGAAAAAGTTTCTCATTATATTGACTTACAGGATCTTTCTTTTTATCACACTGGCGGAAATGGGCTCCTGTACAGTTTCAGTCTGGTTTATTGTTGCCCATTAAAAGCCGAAGATGACGTTATCATTACAGCTTTCGGCCTTATGTCAAATCACAGCTGACCCTGTGTGCCAAGCTTAGCTGATAGTTCACTTAACAACAAAGCTTCATGTGCTAAAGCAGCTATATAAGACACACTGTGAGTGCTGCAAACTCTGCATGTTAATTAGCTTCATTTCTTCTTTTTTCTTTTCTCTTTTCTTTTACCCACCAAAACAACCCAGCTGTGCTATGTACAGTATGTGTGTTTGTGCTCTCACTCACCGAGCTAAGCTAAGTTCATGTTAGCTGTCTGAAGCTGCTAGCCTGCTATAAAAAAAACAGCTGGCTAAAACAGAAAACAGCTGGCTTAAAAACAGCAGCTGTGTGTTTTCTTTAACATTACTCACCAAAGCACACACCGGCTACAGGCTGAGCTCGAAGAGGAGGAAGAAGAGGAGGAAGAAGAAGAAAGAGAAGTAGTATTCCTGGTCCTCTTTCTTTAGTGTTTTGGGTTTTTTTTTTTCGTTTTTTTGCAGGATCCTGATGTGTCCACTATCCATGCATCTATCCGGTAGGCTCGGGTCGAGATGAGCCAGGCCTGCGGTCACAGCTCAGTGCATGCCGGTTCAGATCAGATGTGGAGTCCGGTTCAGATTGATCCCATGGTTGTTGATCGAGACTTGCTCTGACGTCATGCACACGTGGGGCGGCGATAACCTCACGAGATCAAGCTGCTGCTGCTGCTGCTGCACCCCCCAACCCCCCAACCCCCCCCCCAAAAAAAAACACCTCTACTACCTACACCTTCCACCAACCAACAGGCATGATGGGAAACGCCTGCGGTCAGCTGATCAAACAGCTGATTGGCTCAGGTGTTTTAGATCAACAACATGACACGTTTTTTTGGGATGGGGGGTTTTAATCTTCACTTTTTATTTCATTGTTAACACATCTGGATTACATTTCAGCAGACAAAAAGACAGAAAACACAATCAGTAACCATTTATTACAGATAACAATTAATTTAATCCTTACATACTGATCAGGGTCAGATTTGACCAATTTTTACATCTGAGAGCTGTATAAAAAAAACACCCTATACACATTTCTGCAAGGTGGACTGTATCTAATGTGACCCTGAATATACAAAAATGTCAATAAAATGCATCATATTTGTATTATTGTGCAGCTGGTACATATTTTTGTAAAAGCCATCACCATTCAGACATGTTGCTGTATTCTTCATATTCTATAAAATGTTCCCCTGAACCATAAAATAGTGATTGTGAATGTCTTTTTCTCCATAAATAAATAGAATACACTCTTCATTAAGGACTAACCAACCATTTATTAATGACTGATGGAGAGTTTTATCAATATGAATTGGTGCAGAGACTAATTATGAGTCAGAATATGAACAGTATGTGAGGGTTAATATAATTCTTAGTACAAGTCCTCTAAATTAAAAGAGCACCTGCACTCCAAAACAACCCAATGGAGGGTTTTCATATTGCAGGCTACCATTGGAGCATAATACGTTGATTTCCAAAATGGTCACAAATCACTGTTACTAAATGTGACAAAGCTGTGGTTAAGGTCTGGTTAGGTTTAGGCACAAAAACCACTTGGGTTGGTCTAAGGGAAAAATCAGGGGCGGATTTAGGAGTTGACAAGATTCGGGGCTAAGCCCACAGCACCTGAAGCTAGGGCCAATTTTCACATTTGCAGAATAATATTTTCCTGCATTAGTAGTAATAGTAGTTGTAGTGATTTATTTTGGTCCTTATCAACAATTTCCCCCCAAGAAAATGCACATAGAAATAAACAGACAAACAAAAGTGATTAGAGATTATTTGATATTAATTATTACATTTTCAATTGCATTTCACTCTGTAACACTGCCTCAACTGAAATGTCTTCAGAAGTTTCACTCTTAATCACCAGTTTATAAACTCATATTCAGTCAGCAGCTGGTTAAATAATTGCACGGTTCGCAATGATCACAAGGTTCCAGCTCATTTTAATAGGTTATACGCTATCATGCAGTGATATCTGATTATCTGATAACATTTCATTAAATCCGGATTAACTCTAACAGGATGTAACTATTTCTGTGACTTCCTGTATATTCTTTGAGGGATGCTGGAAACTGTCCGACGTGATGGCAGCTTTTTGGCAGCTGCGTACTGACTTCTTGTTTGCACTTAAAAGCCTTTGGGAGCTTTCCGGAAACATTTAGGGAACTTCGAAGGGCACTAGGAGGGAAAAATATCCCCTTGAACCCTATGTCTCTGTGTGGTCCAAGTGAAAAGGTTTTATTTCTAACATATAGTCTATGTTAACATCCATGGTTGTACAGTGATGTGCAGCTTTGCAGTGAAATGACATTTTAATTGCTAGACTTTACAATATTAGATAAGAAGATAAATATTCAGATTTAGGGGATTATAAAGACTAATATAGAGAAAAGATTTAAAGACATTAAAAAGCATTAAAACATAAATGAATAAATAACATTTATACACTTAATTTATTGTAGATTTAGCAGCAGGTGAGCAGTAAATGTGCAATAGCAGCACTAAACACTTAGTTTGCTGCATTTCCTTATACAGTATATTAGCTTCAACAGCCTGAGGATAAAAACTCCTCCTCAGCCTCTGTGTCCGAGCTTTAAGGCTGCTGAAGTGGTGGGTGAGAGGAGTCTTTGGCAAGCCTCTGAGCCCTATTAGTAGCTATATGTAATCTATGTAGTGGTAAAGCTTTTTATAATTATAATGGAGGCATATTATCATTATAACTGTATAGCTTTCCTTCTTTAGTCTATGTAGCCTTGTATAGGGATTCGTATAGAAGAGTAAAAATTGGACAAGGGAGTAGATAAACATATCTAAACAACATGTATACATCAACTAATGACACATTTATAGAGGCTATTGAAAAGAAAAATGACTGGAATGTCAATATTACATTGTGGCAATTATAAGAGTGAATTAAAAACAGTTTAAATGGCAGATTTTTTGCATTCAATGCTATAGGTGAGGTGCCAAAAGACTGATATTTAGTCTATTTATATTGCACACAAACAATATGGTATATCACTGACCAATGGCAAAAGTCTGAATGGTCTTATACATAGGACTTATATGGATTCAACACAGAAATATAACTTTAATCTCCATCTTGTCACAGTAAAAAGGCCAACCAGTACACAATCACAAGTACAAGTTGGGTTATTTTTGGACAGTAGTTGTCACATGGGGGCAGTATGACTACCAAGACTATAAGTTGCAAGGATATATATAGCAGCATTCATTCACACCTCATCTATAAAATCTGTGGCTCTCTATTTTAAGTGAAGGCTAGTGTGTATCTCATATAGCCGACTGCAATTACCGCATCACAAGCACCTTATATGAGCTCTATGAATCTACATGCATTATTCATGGATGTTGGGTCATGGACAACTGCATTAACAGCATTAATATTCATCATATTCTGTTGTGCAACACAAATGATTCGAAGCGTGTCCGTCTACTCGACACCTCCACGGTGGCAGATTAGGTCTCACTGTCTTGTTCAAAGGCACTTTCACTGTTGTTAAAGGAGAGCAGAACACTTGTCATTCGCTTTGCTCCGCTCAGATTTTCCCAGCATGACCTCTGGATCAAACGATGCATGAGATGATTACGATTCATAGGATTTTACCCCACACTAAATGTGTTCTCCTGCCTGTGAGCTTTTGGCAATTTAGTCCCAAAGAAGGCATTTATTTGAGCCGTGTCTCCAGTTAAAACTTGTAGCAGTGAGTCGAACAGTAAAGAAAGCATATATTAGAAACAAAATGTGCAAACATAGAGTCACTAAACTTGCTTTTTTTGGAGTATAAAGAGAATGATATTAAGAGTATAATTGCAACAACTCTGCAGAGGCAAAGCAGGTGCAGACTGAAATTAAGCAGGAACAGCACAGCAAAAAATATTAATGGTTAACTTAAATGGGGCTCTGTTTTTCAGTCAAAATGTCTAATTGATGCACTTGCTAAGTTAGCCACCTGGATCCATTTCCCCTCCAGAATTAAGCCTTTTTTAATTTCTTTTTATTGCCTCCTCATGAACCAGCTGAGTAAACAGCTCGCTCCTCTGCACATCTGACACACCGAGCATTAAAAATATTCAAATAAACCAATATGTTTTTCACGTTTTTATAACTTAATATTAGCCTCGTTATGAGAATAAAAGTAGGTGGGTCGGCTTTTATGGATGACTCTCCATATACAGCGGCACCAGATTAACCCTCTAAAGGGCCCCGGAGCAAAAAATAAAAGGAGTTATAGTTCCTCCCACACTCCTGTTTCTATGAATAAGTCATGAGTTTGTGATAATTTGATGAAGCACAAATGTATTCAGGTATATGTTCCATGTGGGTAGAAAACAAATAAAAAAAACAATTACAGCTTCATAACTCGATTTGAATTCAAAGCCCATCTACAAGACAAGGCCTTGAGTTTATGTTATAATGCAGGCCTGTCATTTCTGTCAGTAGCATGCATTACCAACCAGGCCAATGCCCTGTGGCTCTAAACCCTCAGAGGACCTGAAGGCCCTACTGTATAAGTTGTTTATATGGCAGTTACTTCCTGACTTTATGATAATTTGATTAATTACAGAATAGTTTTCTAATATGCGCCACTAAAGCACGAATTAAAAACTGAAATGTGTCTCAATTAACCCCTTGAACTGTGCAGAGGAAATGGAAACAGAAATGTACTTTGAATACATTTAATATGTCAGTTGATTTTTTTTTATATTGACTTAATAAAAACTGTGTTTAATCATATTATCATAAAACAACCAACACACAATAAATCTGTTCCAGTGTAGAAATACTGGCTGGTTTCTGGGACTCTGGGCAAAATAAACCCCCCTAACTGAATAATCCAGACATGATTTATATGACTGTGATTGCTGAGAGTGATTTCTGTCTCGGAGAGTCTGTATGTCTCCTTAAAGTCCCCCCTACACTCAAAAATGTATTGCGCTTATTGTTAGTTCAGTTGGATGTTTAACCTTCGCTGTGCAGACTGATGTATGTGTTTGACACTAGAAGTCTGTTTTTCACATTCATCTGCCAGAAGTGAAGAGTATGTCCGCGCTCACCTGAAGTCTGAGTTTAAGGCCTGTGCTGTACATTCAGTACAAATATGATATAGTGACATCAGCGCTGGTCCTGAGCCCATTGTGGTCCAGTAATCGTGAAATGTTGAAATCTTCAGTGCACATACACTGAGATTGGACTTTATAGTGAAGTCCACTGTCCAGTAATTAAACCTTTAAAATGAAAAGTATTTGCATATTCATAGATATATATTCTTTTTCAATGAGGCTTGTTTGATTTTAAGGATGTTAACGAGGTAATTGAACTTTATAAGTGGAAAAATCTTATCAGATTCAAATTATTATTCCAAGTTGAATATTTTTATACATCTGAACACATATCTGGAGGGGATACTTAAAGTTTAAACTTTATAGGGAATTGGATATTCTCCTAATGCCTTTGCTTAAGTGATTACTGCACCACCAATTTAATTTATCATCTTTTCTACATCATTTTTTTAATACTTTGGCACCCATTTAAAGGATAAAATACTGCCTTTTCTGCAGGCCATAGGGAAAAAACATATTTTCTGAGCTATATATTAATACATACCCCTCCAATCCTCATAAACTTTATTTGCTGTAAGACTGGCAACTTTCTCAAACTCTAACGAGGCGTCTGTCCCCCTGTTAAAAAAACTCTTTCAGTTTATGACATAACAGATATGTGTGTTTATATATATAAATATATGTGTTTTTGCCGAGGATGCATTACTAATCAGGCAAAGCAGGCAAATACCCCGTGGCTCCAAACCCTCAGGGGTCCTGAAGGCCCTACTGAATAAATAGTTTGTAGGCAGTTACTTCTTGACTTTGTGGTAATTTGATTAATTACAGAATAGGCGTCTAATATACACCATTAAAGCACAATTATAAACTGATATGTGCTGAAACTTATAAATTAATACATCATTCTCATTCAATCTTCATCAGATATGTGTGTTTATATATAAACATATGCTCTTACCCTTTTCTCTACCGTCATCATTTAGCAACCTTTTCCAAATTCATACTATACTAGACTGGTTGATCATCTTCACCTTCCTTTTTTACAAAATGAAACACGATCAGTCGGTTATCTTTAGAAACATTTTAAAAGAAAAAGAAATTGCCATCACATATATTCTTCTTTTTTTCCCCTTGTAATATTTTTCTATGTTTCTTTATTTTTATTGGATGGTTGTCTACTGACACATCTCCAGTGTTGGAGGGTTACAAGTTACATGTAACGGCTGTAATCCAATACAGATACTGAGAAAAAAAGTGTAATTAAATCACAGTTACTTATGAAAATGTTGATGATTACAAAAAGGGTTACATCTGAAGTCAAACCTTTAAGATTTTGCTCAGGAGGGTTTTTTTCCTATTTAAAAAAAATATTTAACATGTTACTGAATACATATATTGCTGTTTTAATTATTTGAAATCAATATGTTTTTATAATTTATAAATAAATCATGATGTGGTCTTATTTAGAGCACACAGTCCTTAAATGGTGTCACAGTACCAATTAAGCCCATGCCAGACTTTTGACTTTTTTCATAAAATATCTTTATTTTATATTCCAAAATCTACATGAACTAATGAATAAATATAAATCTTGCTTTATAAGAAATGATCTCCCTTATAAATCATGTCATACACTTACCCTAACAGCCGAAAACAGTGGTTAGAAAATTAGAAAAAGTAATCAAAAAGTAATCAAATCAAAGTAGTTGAAATAGTTACATTACTTATTACATTTTACATAGGGTAACTACTAATCTATAACCTATCATTTCCAAATGATAGATCATATGCAGTCTTGTATGTATGTGTGTGTGTATGTGTGTGTGTGTGTGTAAATAAAAAAATAACTAAATAACAATACATGTAATCTATTACAGGTGTCTGTCTGGGTGGGGTGATGGTGCAGGTGGCCTGATTGAACTATTCAGCAGCAGCAGGGTTGAGAGGAGCAGCCGCTGTGGCCACATTAAAAACTGCATCGCCTTTTTTTTGTGACAACTGTAGATCAGTGAGCCATCAGCGCCTCCTCCGTTTGTCGGGATTTGTAGTTTTTAATGGGAGGGGACACCGACGCGTGGTTAGAGGCCGCGGCAGGAGTGAAACTACAGTTCCCTCGGAGCTACTCGGAGGTGTTAGTTGTCAATATGGCTGTTGTCAGACAGACAAAGCAGAGAGGCAAATAATTCGCCTCTGATTAGAAATCCTTGGAAAAGGGGGTCGGACAGGGCACTGTACTCAAATTGCTTTATTGTTCCAGGGGGCTGCAGGAAAAACACGCAGGGGGTGTTTTGCACAAGTTGTAAAGTTAAATGGTGAAGTGGCCGATTTGAACCGAGGTAAGTCATGTACTTATAGCCATCCACAGCTCTGAAAGTGTATGTTATTAATATCAAACCTCTGCTAGCCACCAGCAGCAGCAGCAGCAGCTATGTCGGCTAATGTCTGCTAGTATCAGCATTGGCATGGGTTAGCCTGTTATGCTAATCACTCCACAAATGCTAAATGTAACCAAAAATAGATATTAAGTTGCAAGCGGTCCTCTGTGTTGTAGCCAGTTTTGGTTTAGGGAGAGGGTGGAGGAGAGTGTTGTCAGTGTAAATGCAAAAGGGAAGCAGTGAAGTAAGAAATAAAATGAGTCAAATCATACTGGGGTTACTGGTTTAATTGCATGGCACATTTTTTTTTTTTGGAGGATTTTTAGGGAGGGGGCATTGTCTGTCTGCCACAGAAACATTTGCTAACGTTAGGCTTTTGGGCGTGAAAAGCTGGCAGTGGACCGGTGGCTTTGCCTGCAGTGTGTGTGTGTGTGTGTGTGTGTGTGACTGTGAGTGTGTGTGTGGAGACGAGCTTTGCACAGCTACACACACACACACACACACACACACACACACACACACACACACACACACACACACACACACACACACACACACACAGTCAGCAAAACAAAAACACATGGAGGAGGAAAAGATACGGACTAGTTTTTAAATGTAAGATAGTTAAAGAAAAAAACCTGCTATGAAAACATCTGATGCTTTAAGAGGGTAAGAAAAGAGGGTTTTTTTCCCTCTCGTCTGTCCTTTAGCTTGCTGTTATCTCTTTAAATCTATCACTTAAATCTTCTGGTAAGCTTTAAAGAGTTTTTGGACTTTGTTGCACTGTTATCAAAGTGATCCAAAGCCTCTTTATATTTCGATTAAAAAAAAGAAAAGCTGTATCAGTCATTAACTTTTCTCCCTCTTAGTTTTTTTTACTCACTCCTCCAAGTCTGTTTTTCTATGTGACCTACAGCAATCCAGTGTAGGACATTCATTTATATTATTTGAGATGTTTTTTTGTTTCTTTTTTAAACCAGTTAAACCAGCTTTAGCACAAGTGAATAGTTAACTCTGTAAATAGTTAGACAGGAAAGTGGTAATCATTTCTCAGTTTTGGGTTGCAAGTGAATGCAAAGATAAGTTAAAAATCAGAATAACTTACTGTGTTACTACTTAGTGCAAAATGCATCCACTTGCATGTTTAAAACAGTGATATTTAAAAGATGTTTTAAAAGTATAATGTGTTTCTGATTTTGTACTGTAATGATTTACAGCTTCAGTAGCCCTTCTTTTCCTTTCTAAATGCATAATGATAACTTAAAGAGATTAAAGCTTTATGCTCAGTAGTGCTATTAAGCGTTGTATTTCAGTGTTGCCCCAAAGGGACTGTTTGCTGTAACTGTCTGAAATGCTGCTCCTTTTTAAAGCTCAGTGTTAAGAGACACTCTAAAAAAGACTTTCCTCCATGATAACCCCTCAAGAACACTGCTTGCAGTCTCAAGTCATTTAATGTCTTTTCTGTCCTCTGCACGGTGTCGTCTAACACAGATGTAAGAAAGGAAAAAAATGCCAGTGACCCCTTTTAAACCATTTATCATATCAGCATAGGTCGGGCTGGCACAGAAGATGGAAAATCTGCCGCAGTCTGATTCCAGTTGCATTGATTTTGAGCACGGCAAATTGCTTATGAAAAACATACAGCGTGGGTGGTGTGCAGAGCCGGGGATATATTGTAGCTCTTAAAGAACGGCAGTCAGAATGTTAAGATAGCATCAGCTGTCAAGGTGACTCTGGCACTCTGCGTGTGTTGCCTGCTGGTTCCCAAAAATAGCAGATTTTTATGCCCTGCCCCTCCCTCCCCCTTTTTCTTTCACACTTCTATCTCCCGCTCTTGTCTTTCCTTTTCTTATCTGCTGCCTCTTTTTATTTTCTTCTTGCAGGTTTCCTCTTTCCCCACTCTTCTTCTCTTTCTACTTTACCCCCTTTAACTCTCTTCCCCCCCCACACACACACACACTCTCTCTCTCTTGCTCTCTCCCTCCCTCTCTCTCTATCTTCCTCTGCCTCACTCCTCCTTTTCCCATCATTCTCATTTTTCTCCCCCATCCGCAACTGCGTTCCTTTTCACTCTTTCCCACTTAATCCTCTCATTTCATCCTTGCCTCCACCATCCCTTCATCTGTCTCATTTCTGCCTGACTCCCTCTTCCCTCCTCGCTCCTCCTATTCTCTATCTCACTTTCCCTTCCTGTTTCCTCTCTACATCTTGAACATCCACTCACTTACCTTTTTCTTTAACTTCCCCCTTGCATTTCCTGTTTCCTCTCCCCTCCTCTTGTTTCTCTTCTGTCTCACAACCTGTCTGTCTTGTCTCTCATCCAGCAGCAGGATGTCTGAGTTCAGCGAGGAGCCGCGCTTCACTATTGAGCAGATAGATCTGCTGCAGCGGCTGCGTCGCTCCGGCATGACCAAGCAGGAGATCCTGCACGCGCTTGAAACTCTGGACCGGCTGGACCGGGAGCACGGCGACAAGTTCGGCCGCCGCACCTCTTCCTCCTCCTCCTCCTCGTCCTCCTACGGAGTAGGCGGGGCAAACGGCTGCACCAACAACTCTGCCTCTAACACAACCACGTCATTCAACAATAACAACACTGCCTCTGCAACCACCACCTCTTCCGTGTCATGCAACGGCAACAACGCCGCCATCAACAACGGCGAGGTCAGCGCCGGCGATCACTCCGTGGCCACTGCTTCCTCCACGACCTCCAAAATCTCCACCGCCACGCAGACGCAGTTCGGCAGCGGTGGGGGGCTCTCGCCATCTCCTAGCAACAGCTACGACACCTCTTCGCCTCCAGGTCCGCCGCCGCCTTCCGCCATCCTTCCCTCGCCGGTGTCACTGGTGGCGCTGTCACAGAACGGGCGCGACAGCCTAGCCGCAACACCCAACGGGAAGCTTTCGCCGCCTCGTTACCCAGTGAACAGTGCGGCGGCAGCCCGAGCCTTCGGGTTCGAAGCCTCAGAAGAAGATCTAGACGTTGATGATAAGGTGGAGGAGCTGATGAGGTCAGTACAGGCCGTGAAGCGACCTTTAAACTTTGTGTTGGAAGCTTTTCTCTCATAAGAATTTGTCCAACTTGAGCTTGTTGCTTCTAGAGAGGGTGAAAAATTAACTTTTTTTTTGTCCAACAACCAAATGATTAGTGAATATTCAAATGTTACCAGCCACTCAATGGATTACTGTTGTCCTTTTTTGGATGGTGAGTGAAGCAAATCTACCATCCACTTGCATATTTTACCAGCGCTTGGCCAGTGGCTGGTGCTTATTTTGTGCCCTTGCAGAAGTGGACAATATATTTCTAGTATATTCAATATGTTGAAGTGAGAATGGATCATCTGAGATTGTGGTCATCTTATTAGATTGAGGTGTGTTGTGGTTGTAAAAGCTTTATTCACTTAAGTCATAGTGTGCTGTGAACTTGTTGTATGAAATGACCAATGAAAGAATGAATGAATGAGCAACCCTCATCACTAATAATGCTTTCACAAAGTATTTTCTATATAAAGCACACAAGAGAGCATTACAGGTGCTTCTTAAAGCTACTTTTAAGAGACTATTATCCAATCCGTCCTTAATTGGCTATGCATTTTCATTTTGAATGGCTTTAGTGTTACAGTATCCACTTGGTTGGAGTTGGAGGTTTGTCTTTATTGGTCGTAATGTCCATAACGAGGAAGCAAGAAAGCACTGTACTGTATATGTCAGGGTTAATTAATTGGCGCCAACTGGAAACTCCACTGAAGAGGCATTGTGTGCAGCTGCTGCTGTCGGGACATGCTTAGCAAAATTGAGTTTCAAAGTTTTTTCTTGACCTTAGAAAAAGCTAAGTTTTACCCAAAGGTCCAGTTAGTAGTTGTTAGGAAGCTTTTGATGATATCACATGATGTTCAGCTTGCAGATCAAGTTTGGTGCCGTGGAATCGGGGATGTTCTCCGTAGATGTTTTCTTCTTTTTTCTTTTTTTTTTGAGTGCTTTTTCCTGTTTGTGTTGGCTGGCTTAAAATCTGAGATTCAGTGTTCATTCTTGACTGAGGAAAAGAGCAGCAGAGAAAACTTTTGCCACTTCAGTTTAGTGGCTGTATTCGAATGCTTCAATTTAAATATAAAGTTTTATGTTTAAAAGTTTAAATGTGAACTCCCTCTTTATTATGTAGTGCACTACCAGCATGCAAGGAAAAAAGACTTAGTCTCAAGTGGTAGCTGCGTGAAATCTGATAAATTAACTCGACTGAAGTCACCTGTCGTTTTGGGGCTGAAGACTACATGTTTGAAAATGAAGAAAATCTGGGAGAGTAGAGTTAAAAAGAAGTGAGGTTTGCTCTGTAGCCCGCTCCTCATCTCTGCTGGAGGCTTGTGGCGTGAGGCTTCATTAGCTGCTACTAATCTCGGTGGTGAATTTGCACTGTAGGTAATGTAGGCACCAGGTTTTGACAAGGAAGATGGATTCATAGATTAGAAATAGATGTGGATGTGGTTCTCCTGCATTGGTTGTAATTCACAGTGGAGTCCATTGTGGGTCCAATAGGAGTGCAGTGCTAAATTGGTAGCACGGTGGCTAGTCCCATGTTGGTTAACCCACTAATGTCAAATAAACATGTTTTTCCTCCTTTTTTTTTAGCTCTCAAAAGCTTCTCATCCACTCTATAATCAAGGCGCTTTATAGAAATACACTGATGATTGGTTAGTTGCGTGCTTCGTTAATTTGCAGCCACTGATGCAGCTTGAACTGGTCGAGTCATTTGCTTTGATGTGTCGCAGCAGTGCTTTATGAACAATCTGGTTTGCATTGCTCTGGAACATTTGATTGTAATAAACGCTGCAACCCCTCGATCGGTACGTCTTATATTATCAAGACCGCGTTTTGTTCATGTATGTTTAACTTTGTGACGGTCGCAGCAAAAAGAGAGGACGTTTCAACTGGCATAAAAAACTGATTTTATGTCCAGAGTTTGAACAAATCTCGTCACAATGAGCAAACATTAGAGGATACAGAAACAAACAGTCAAAGCTCTTTATGTGCACTTTATGCAGGCCATATCCCCTTTTCATGTATAGGTAGGTAGACCTTTGAACAGCTACAGCACATTTTCACTACTGAAAAAAATCTTTCACTTCTTTAGGTTATAAAATGTCAGAAAATAGTGAAAAATGCATATTATAGTTTCCTAAAGCTCAAAGTGACACATTCATACCTTGTTTAGTCCAACTAACACTCCAAAGATATCAAACTTACTATCACATAAGGCAAATAAAGGCTTGCAAATCCTCACAGTGGGAAAGCTGGAACCAGTGAATGACCTGCAATCAAGCTTGAAAAAAGACTTTAACACAATTTAATGAAATAGCTCTCTGTTGATTGGCAGATCGAGCACTTGTATCTGCTGTACTTTAGCGAATAGCAAACGCTTTCTTTTTTAAATATATTTTGAATTGTGCATTTAATCAACTAGATAAGGAGCACTAAAGATGCAAAGCTGATCAAATAAAGAAGGAACTGAAGAGATGGGAGTGCTGGCACAGACGTTTTCTGTTCCACACTGTGTTGGCTAACACATGACAGTTGTGATAAGTACTTTTTTTTTTTTTTTCTCTCCGTACAGCATGTTCCACATAAAGAAATACATCCTGTGATGTACCCAAAGAACAGAGACGGGCATTAACGCGTTTTCGTTGAGATTATGCACATTGTCAACAAAGGCTTTATTACAGAGAAAAAGGGAAGTATTCAATGGGAGACGTTAAAAGTGTGTGTGTGTGTGTGTGTTTGTGTTTTAGGGGGAGGGTGGGGGGTTTCATTCTTGCACCTATGGTGATATAACATGAAGTCACATAATAAGATTAGGTTTGAAATCACATGCTCAAAATAGTCACTTAGCAGCCATTACTCTGACGGTTTGAGTGTTCACAATCCATCACAATCCACATGTTCGCCACCTCCTCCTCCTCCTCTCTCCTCCTCTAAGAACTTTACACAGTCACTCAGTCCTCTCTCCTCCTCTCCTACCACCGCTGTGGGGCCTGCACCGCCTTCCAGCTGCCCCTGTATGAACAGTCAGTTATAAGAATAGGCATTTAGAGCTCAGGCTCTATCCTTGGCGCTGCGCTAGCTGTCCCGTCGCTCATTCAAGCTGCCTCTGCATTAAATTACATGTCCTCTTTAGACAGCCCCGAGAAGTTAAGTAGTGTTCAAAACCCCCTCGTCCTCTCTCCCCCCCCTCACCCCCGTCTGTAGGACACTTTGGCTAGTTTTGCTCGGCGGGGCTGCGGGGGCAGGACACGCCGTTTCAGCTTGTCAACAATCCCACGGTGCCCTTCTGAGTTTTCTCACTTTTAAGTGCACATTTCCGTCTCTGCAGGGGTTCGGCCTTTGAGTTGGCAACACATCTCACCCACCTCCTCCTCCTTCCTTCCCTCCCTCCTCCTCCTCCTCCTCATCCTCCTCCTCTCTCCTCCACTTCCCACTCTTCCTCAGTCTTGTACAGCAGCTTGTGCTACATTGATTCACTGGTGTCGATACAAGCAGCGTTTTTGAACTCTAATTTTAGCTACGCCGCAAGAGACTGGTGTGGAGGAATACTGATGCTGGATGTCAAGAGTCGTGACGCATTTTCATTTCAGAAATATGCTAACAGGGGTGATCAGGACTTTGATGCCTTCCCCAGTTTTTTGACTGTGTGAGTCTGGGTTCAAAGGAGGCTCTGATTGTATGGTTTGAGCACCAGGGCTGTTTTAAGTTTGATGGGGGGGGTTAGGGGGTTAGGCGCCCAGTGAAAATACCTTCTGGAAAAACCAACAACTATTAGTTTTGCACTATTAGTAAAAATACACCAACCATTTTGAAATGTACACTTGACAGGTGTTCACAATCTGTCTGCTATCTGTACCAGGATAAGGAATTAAGCCAAGACAGTGATAAGCTTGTGTGTGTGTGTGTGTGTGTGTGTGTGTGTGTGAGACTTGTGTATATGTGTGCGTGTGTGTGTGTGTGTTATTGTGTATGTATAGGGGAGGGGATTGGGCTTGAAGCCAGAAAACAGGGTGGGTACACTGTGTGACTGCACATGTTCACTTGCCACCCTTCATTCCTGCAAGTCTGTGCATGTGTTGTTTTTTTTTTTCTCCTCCTCCTCCTCCTTCCTCCCCTAGCTGACGACTGAGATAGAAACATATCCGTCAAATACATTTAAATTTTTTTTTTGAAAATATAGATCACTTGATAGTGTTTCGGCTCATTCTGATTCATAAAGTCGTCGCCTTTTTGTGTTTTTTTTTTTTCTGAAATGCAACGTTGATTATGTGAGAGGAGGAACAATACACAAAATACTGCACAGCTCAGATTAAAATGTAGCCTTTGTTTTATGGATTTCCTGTGAATATGTACAATAGAAAAAAACGCAGAGTTGATTATGTTGCATGCAAAGAGGGGAATCAGTTATTGTACAGTGCACCAAATGAATGGTGTGAACCTGAAATGAAGGAGCACAGACTCCACGACAAAACAAACATTAAAGCTTTTCTCGTTAATGTTTGCTAAATGACGAAACGACAGCTTGCAACGGATTTGAACAGTGCACGTCAGATTTAGCCGCTGACAGTTTTATGATGTGATGTTTCTGTCTTCTTACTAATGCTGTGTGTATGTGTGTGTGTTTGCAGGAGGGACAGCAGTATGGTGAAAGAGGAGATCAAAGCGTTCCTGGGGAACAGGAGGATCTCTCAGGCAGTTGTGGCACAAGTCACCGGTTAGTAACAGACACAGTGACACACTTGATCTCTGCAATGACACGTTGCTGCACCCAGATTATCTCTTTTCTGTCACTTCTGTGTATTTGTAGTTATTGGATAAGACTGTCAATACTTTATTTTTCTTGCTGTCAACAAATCTGTGAAAAGACCTAAAAGCAACAATGCATTAGTCTGTCTCTCAAATCTCTGTGACTCTCAGCTATAAGCTCATTGAAGAAGATATACATGTTTTTTTTTTAAAAGGTCACAATTGGAGATTTTGGAGATATTTAGACACAGTATGATTAATTCATTGTTAGTTTTAGTCTTTTCACAGCATTCCTTGAACATCGGAAACATTTATAATTTCACCAGAATGTTCAAGGGAAATCAAAGAGGAGGCATTTATATAAAGATAGATAGAAATTTTAATCTGGTCAACATGTGCACAAATGCAAACACACAAAAAGCTTTCCTCTGGATCCATTTGGAAGCCAAATGTTCAATTTTCACATGAATGTGTAGGCTGTGTAACCCTGGACCTGTTGGTTATATTAATTCACATGAATTCAAATAAGAGCAATATTAGCCATGATATAAATATTTGGCTCTCATTTATTGCATATATTACAGAGGTTTCTCCATGGCAACAGCCATAAAATCTCTGTGAAACATGCCAACAAATAAAATTTTAATTGCACTTTGTATTTTGAATATTAATTAGCTCAAACTGTTTGATAAAGCATAATAGATGTTAATGTATTTTATATTTATTTGTCATGAATGCATAAATGCGCAGCCTTTCCAGAATTTAAAGTGGAAATAAACAACTTTTTTTCAATTCATCATTATGAAAGAAATGTTGATGGCACAGTGTAATTGCTAAAGCATAATGACACCATCAGTGCTTAGATAGGTTCCCTATAGGCCTCGCTTTCACTTTGCAATTCAGTCTGCCATCGGGTATGATATCCTGGGGAAAATGAAGGCTCGATTTATGGCACAAAGGAAGTTTTGTCAACTATTGTGCAACCAATAGAAGTAGCAGAGGATAGCGCTTTTTTCTTTTTCTTCAGTAGCTATCGGACATATATCTCATAATTTCACATTTTTTAGGTGGCCAACCTCTTCTAATGTAGAATATTACACAGGCACACCCTGATTATATCTGCTTGTGCTATGTTTTAGTTGCATTGAGACCTACCACCTGAATAAACTTTAAGCTTTTGATTTCTTCCAATTAGCAGCGGTGGCTAACTGATCTGCTTGTTTGTATGAAAATCAACAGTCAGAAAATGTGTTATCACTGTCTGTCTGCAACTCCTGCTGTAGTCTAGTCTAATTCTACTTGTTTGTGCGAAGAATAAACGTTGCTCAAAATATGTTATTATGATGCGATACACATCATTATGATTATGACCAAATTCAAGCTAAAATTGTGACAATGTCACTTAACCTCTTCATTTAACATGCTTCTTTCTTCTCTGTTGATCTTTCTTCTCTGGTAAATAGAAAGTGATCCGGCTGTCTTTGCAACAGCAGCGCCAACAATAGTACCACTCGGAAACGTAAGGGAGAAAAGTTGAACAGTTGTCTGATTCCACTTTAATCCACTTTAACCTTTTATAAACTCATATCAGTCAAACTCTGATTTGCAGTTTAACAAGTTATTGGCAACCAAAACAAAGTTAAAGGGCCCTGAAGCGATTCAGTGACCGTAAGAGCCAAATTCTCAGAGAAGAAATAAACTCAGAGTGAAGGAGAGAGAAAACACTTTACCCTCTCTTATACCCCTGTGTCTCTTGAATTCTTCTTAAGGTTGTCTACACATTGTTCCGGGTGCTGATGTTAAAAAAAAAACTGTTGTAATTCGATGTCTGGCTTCTTTCCAGGCATCAGCCAGAGCAGGATCTCTCATTGGCTGCTGCAGCACGGCTCTGACCTGAGTGAGCAGAAGAAACGGGCCTTTTACCGCTGGTACACGCTGGAGAAAACCACTCCAGGTACATCTGAGTTCTCCCATCCTACTCACTGCTCGACTCTGTGTGTGTATGTGTGTGTGTGTGTGTGTATTGGTCAGGTTTATTATTATTACAGCCCACTGAAGGGCCGTGTTAACAAAAATGAAACCAAAAAATTGGAAGTGCGTCCTTTTTTATACCATGAAATAAAACCACATAATCCCACACATAGTCACTCTCATTACTTGTGCAAAGCTCTGTTTGACCAAGTAAGGAAAAGTTGATGAGCTAGGATGTAAAGACAGCACAAGAGTTTGCCTCAGTAATCACAGCGGGGGGGAGCCCGCTCCAAAGAAAGGAAGCACAGTAGGAAAACACTCTGCTGCCTGCAGTTTCCTGTTAGACTTTTAATGAGATAAGTAGAGGTAGTCAGCATCTTGTGGTAAATGTGGTGCAGTGAGATGTGATTGATATGATGCCTCTATTACATCCCATGGAAAATCTTAGACGTGGCAGAAGCATCTAGACTTGAGAAATGAGATAAAAGATGATGGGACACTTCTTTCAGCCAAAGATGATATAACAGCAGCAATGTATTTTCGTGCTTTAAGAGGCTATGACTTAATGTTCCCTAACTGCCCATTGTCTCATGATTATTGCTCTGGTTGTACTAACTTTTATTAGCAAAAGTACAACAAATTAAGCTCCTGCTGGCACACAAACTGCTGTGAAAGTTTCAGCCAAATCCCTAATAGCCAGAAAAATGTTTAACCCTCCTGCCGTCTTCTCGTCGATCATGCAACAGATGCTTTAAAGTTTAATAAAACGCCCATAATGCAGTGAAAGTTGTGATGATTTATTTCACTTGTGAACAATGTAGTATGGAACTATGCATGTGATTTTCAGGCAATTAGACAAAATAAATCCATATTTCTGATATAAAAAAAACATTTTGAAAACGGGTCAAAACAGGAGGGTTGTAAGTGCTTCAGGGACAATCTAAGTTTAAGTCAAGGTGTGTCAGGCGAGTGTTTAAGTCAAGTTTAAAGTGAAATGAAAAGTGCTTACTCAGCTTCACACGTCTTCACACGCAAATTGCTAGTTGAGATTCGAGTTCGTGTGAGAATTACGCCACATTTAAAGAAATCAAAGCTGTGTTTGTTCTGTTTTAACTGACTGGGTTCAGGGAAAGTTCTTTAATGGCCTAACTGGAAATTATATACACAGAACATCAGCAGTGGGGTAAGCATCCATTCAAACCACACAGACTGTAACCGATGTTGCGACATCAACGTCCTCAGAAACAGCCGTCCCGTCGCCTCAGAGATCCAGAGATAACAAAATATAGTTTATAAAAACAGAAACCGCATTCTTCTTAGTTAGTGTTGCAATATTTCACGGTGTTTCCTTCGCTCGGCGTGGCTCGATTTGCGCCCAGTGACACCAGACAGTTGATAAGGAAACTGGAGGACTTGATCAATCATTATAGATGTAGTTAATGAGTTCACAACATATAGACAGTGTTGTGGAAATGTATCTGTTTCGTGAGAGGGACATTAAATAGACATCAAAAAACGCTCCCGGTAAATATGCAAAGCCTGTCATCGTCTTACTTTTTTTATTATTTCAGAAGACTAAAGAACTCTAGAATTGAATGTTTTATTTCTGCCTGAAAGCCACGTCTAAGTCAAGTCAAGTCTAAGTCAGCATTTTTAAGCTATGTCTCATTAAAAAGCACATAAGTAGAAGGATTAAAACAAGGATTAAAAGTTTTGTCTTGGTCGTATTAGTTTGCTGTTGTCTTATGTTTTTTTTTTTTCTTAAACCTTAAATCCAGACTGCAGCGTATATGGTTAACAGTAAAAACAAGCAGGCGTCATGCTGGCTTCCTATCCTGACTGTGTTTGTGTGCATATGCACGCCTGCTGTATCAACCTATAGCCAGGCAGCAGACATCCCACGCCTCGTCCTCTGCGGCATGTTCCTCAGTGGAGCCCTGCCAGCACTGTCAGCACTGGAAACTGCTCTATTCTATTTATGGCCAGACTGAGCACGGCCCATCTCATCTCAGCTCAGCTCATCTCCGCTCATCTCAGCTCAGACCTGCCCCGCACACACACACACACACACACACACACACACACACACACACACACACACACACACACACACACACGCCGCCCGCCTCCATCGCTGCTGCAGAGAAAACTGATGCCCCATTCATGCTGCTATGTTAACCTGGACTGTTGCAGGGTGACCCAGTTATAGGGCTGCTTCACAATGTCCGTGTCAGATTAGATTTTGACACCGCGGATGCCGCTCCTGACCTCCATAATATATCCAAGCTTTGAACTGTTATGTGGCGAGTTTTTTTTGCAAAAGAGGGCAAATCAAATCTTTTTGTGTGTCTCTCTCTTTTCTTTTTTTCTTGCTGCGGTCACGATTTGAGATGAGGCAGCAGAGTCCTTGTCAGCACTATTCAGACGAGTTTATAATAAGAATATATTGTTAGATTTGCAAAAAGGCAACGTCCTCGCATACATTTTCATGAAGGGTTAGGCTCGCTGGCTGCTGTGCTGTGCTCAGTTCATTTGTCAAAAACAGCCTCTACACATTATATTATATCACTACATTTTTTTTTTAGAGCTTTTACAGGAACATTTTTATGCTTCCAAACCACAAACGCACCTGCATGTTGTATAATTCAAAGGCTTTTTGTTGACTCTTCATGACAGCTGCTGTGTCTTCAGTTGTAACTTTACCACCGATTGTGCTATACCCCCCCCCCCCCCCCCCCCCCATCAGGTGCCACTCTGAACATGCGGCCTGCTCCGTTGCCCCTGGAGGACATGGAGTGGAGGCAAACCCCGCCGCCCCTCGCTACTGCCCCGGGAACCTTCAGGTTGCGTCGGGGAAGCCGCTTCACTTGGAGGAAAGAGTGCCTGGCTGTGATGGAGAGGTGAGTAAAGGGAGGGAGGGGGTGGGGAATATGGATTTATATTTTAAAGAGCAGTATATAAAAGATGATAGATGGGGAGTTTGTTTCATATCTTCACGCTGATTTCCACGAGGAATCGAGGAAATATTGCAGCCTGTTCTATAAAATGTGCTGTAAAAAGAGAGGAAACAAAGCCCACTTCACCTACCTCTACACACTCTTGTCATACACTCTCAATATTGGCCTGGTTGTTACTGCGTCACAACAAACAGCAGCAACGCCGGCTTGTTGAACATCGTCCTTGTGTAGTGAAATTAATTTAATCAGTGTGACTCTTCTGCTATTTATAGCTACTTCAACGACAACCAGTATCCAGATGAGGCCAAAAGGGAGGAGATAGCAAACGCCTGCAATGCTGTTATTCAGAAACCAGGTAAACCACAGAAACCAGCACTTTCACACACTGTAAGAATAATGTTTATTTGTAGTGAACTGAGTATTATTATGGTAATCATGGTACACAATGTCAGTAGTGCATCTTTGACATTTATATATTTGATAGGTTATTGAGCTGAAATGAGTAGATGACAGGGTCCCCACGTATGCTTAAAACAGTTTAATATTCAAGGTCTAAAATGGCTTAAAATGTCTGGAATTATGTAATTATATTTGTTCAGTTTGTCATTTATCATTATTTTCTGATTATTTTACATAACTAATCAGTCAACTTATTAATTAAAGTAAAAAAATAGTCAGCAGTTGGAAATATAATGAAACTAATAATTAGTTGCAGTCCTATAGCCTATAAATTAATTCAAAATAAGCTCCATTTCAACCCACTACAACAGTAAAATCCTGCTATATGTCTGCATTATTATATATCCATACGTAGGTATTAAAAAGGTCTTAAAAGTTATTCAATTTGTTCTTAAAAAATATGCAGATACCTTAGTTGATTAATTGAAATAATTGTTCAGTAAAAGTTCAATTTTCCTTATGCAGAAAATGTCCAAATTTCACTGGTTCCAGCTTTTCAAATGGGAATATTTTCTGGGTTTTCTCTCTTCTTTGGTGTTGAAGAAATGTGATTAATATATATTTTTATCTGATATTTTATAGACCAAACAATTAACCTATAAATCAAGAAATTAATAGCTGCAGCCTGAGAGGGGGATTACATTTTTTCTTATACTAAAGCTTGAATCTGTAACTTTCCAAATGTCACTGACCAACATATTCACATGATAGCAATTATATAACTTTTATATAACTAAATGTCAGGTAGTGAATTACCATTATCAACCACTGTGAGCTAATAAATGATAATAATCTGCTTTTTGTAAACCTCTTTTACATCAAGTACAACTGCATAAACAAACTTATTTTATACTTTATTTTATTTGTATAGTTATTCACTCATTCAACCAACAGTTTATTTTAATGTGTGTGCATGTGAGTGAAGGGGACGGATGAGTAGAGTGAATGGGGTAAAGTTTCCCCTTTTTTTTTTAAAGAGTTGTATGTTAACATGCAGTCTCTTCCTTCAGTGTAGAGCCATATGAATGTGTTTTATAACTGGGATTACTGAGTAGGTGGCGGCCTATAATAATAGATGGAATCGCTTGGGGCAGGTAGGTTTTTTCCTGTAATAATGCCGGTTACCCACCACCAGGCTAACCTACAGAGAGATGGTTTCCAACAGCGTCCCACAGCCAACATGCACATACTGTCTTATACGTTATGTCTTATTAAAATGTGTCCCTTGTGGGAATTTTGGATCCAATGTCTCTCTGCGACTTCATTTTACAACCAAACATCTGCGTGGCATCTGTTCCTCCTTATGCAAAGGTGTAAAGTTATTTCCTTTCAACAGTCATTTAACCACCATCGGTTATGAAAGGAGAGATAAGAGCAAAACTGACAATGTGAGGAGGGGAAGAAAGTGTAAAAAAAAAAAAAAAAAAAAAAAAAAAAAAGGAAGTGTTGGTAAAATAAAAAATATAACAGACTCAAGACAAAACATATTATCATCGTGATGAAAGAAAAGGTATGATAGAGTGATAGAAGATGTGTTTTTGAAAATAATCAACTCGCATGTGATTTTTTTTTTTTGTTTCAGGGAAGAAGCTGTCTGATCTGGAGAGGGTCACCTCCCTCAAAGTTTACAACTGGTTCGCCAACCGTCGCAAAGAGATCAAGAGACGGGCTAACATTGGTAATGTGGATTTATGGACGAACACAATTGTCCTTGAAAGACTTTTGATTACAGCGCACTGCATATTTAATTACATCCCTTTGTGGTGACATGACTGTTTCATACTTGATATATTAAAAACCCCCCAATAACTCATTACATCACTATAATTAGGTTGATTGTTGATCATCGACTTACGAGTCACCTGTATTTACGTCTAGTGAAGTATTGTCTTAATTGCGGTGAAATAAAAAGGGAAAACTCTCGCCACTTATATTAACCTAGGTGCCAATTTCATTTGTAGAACAGAAACCTCTATTACTCGCTTTCTAAATGGATCAGTAGAGAAGACAGCTACTGAAGAGTGTCTCTTTAATTTGGCCAAAGTCTGTGCTAATATGTGATCATTTGCAAGACTCTACAGCAGTGGTCCTCAGTTACAATATTTTTTTATTCAACTGAACTGTCTAGGTTAGTTTTAGTCAAATTTGCATTTATGCTAATATCATTAAAGTGGTTGAATTTAGACATTTTAATCATTTTCCCACTACTTTAAACTATCTCAACCATTTATCCATAACCTTTAGTTAACTATTTAAACTAGTTATCATTACTTGTAGCTATTTAATCATCTATCCTCTACTTTTACCTAATCATTTCATACATTTATTCATTACTTTTAACAATTATGACAGTTTATCTATTACTTTTGGGCATTTCAGCAATTTAACTTTTAATTTATTTTAGCTAACTACATTATATCCACCATTTATCATTAATATTTACATTTAACTAATGTATTACAATTTAAAGCAGCTTACTATTTCAACTTTTTATCCATGACTTTTTGCAAACTATTTAAACCATTTATATATTAGCATTTAACTAATGTATTACCTTTTAAGCGAGCCCATTATTTCAACTGTTTACTGTATGTGACTTTTAGTTTACTATTTAAACCATTTATTCAATAACATTTAACTAATATATTACCTTTAGCTTACTATTTTAACAGTTTATCTATTTTAATCCTATCTCCTATCGTTTTAGCCATCTAAACATTTTATCCGTTACTTGTAGCTGTTTATAAAATAATAATAATAAAAAAACCTCTTTTTGCTCCCTAATTAGTTGTCATTCACAGTTAGTGTTCAGGTGTTACAGCTAATTCATTGTGTTGTCATATTTCTTAATGAAACTGTAATATCAATTTTGTCAAATTAGTGTAGCTGCTCCACAATCTCCTCACATACAGTACAGCCGCTGGCAACTGCAGAAGTACGCCCTGGGGTATAATCTCTTCTTTACAGGGATATTATAGGGGATATATTATCATTGACATATTTAACATTTAATAATCTTTCCTCTTTCTCCAAGAAGCCACAATTCTGGAGAGTCACGGGATAGACGTCCAGAGTCCAGGGGGACACTCCAACAGCGACGACATCGATGGGAACGACTTCTCAGAGCAGGTAGGGAATGATTAATGATCTCCAAAGATGCATAAAACCAGATTATGTTCCAAACAGCGCTGCGTACGACGGGTTTGGAGGGAAAGAGAAAGATGTCACTTCTTCACTTCTTTATTTACCTTCATCTTTCTTCAGCAAAGCGTTAAGCACCATTTGTTTTGTATGGATTAGCCTCTCAGCCAACCGTCCATGTTCTTCCCTCGGCGACAGGCTCGCTCTGTTCTTGGACAACACTCAATATTCCAGTCATTAGTCAAATGTCATTATGCATTTTGTTCTTGACAATATATCGGTTTATTAATTAGATTCCCTCTCTGAGGTTAAAGTCTTCCCACAGATTCAAACATAAAGACAGAAGACTGAACTGCCGTTTCCCTTCAGATGAACTCTGAATATATTCCCCATATATAGAAAGTACATAAAGTTCCTGATCATTTTAAACTGTAGCTTAAGGCACATTAAATTAACAAAAGCCCACTCTCTTCTTTCTTTTTTTCTTCCTGTTACCAATGGCAACAAAGTGGCAACGCTGTGTATTATTGTACAAAACAAACAGATTGTGTTTCATTTTAAACCCTGCAGCTTTACTTTGAATTACACAACATGCCAATCTTTACCCTCCAGTCAAGTGACGGCAGCGAGTAAGGACAGTCAGTTAAAGTTCAGCTTATCCGTAAAGATCACATGGTTGAATGTATTCTGTCGTCTGGATTAATTAAGATAATTGTGAAGGAGCAGAAGTTGAACTAAATGATTTGAATTAATAATAAACTTGAGTTGATGCTTGTAAATCCTGCCATAACTAAATGGACTATTCTACTTTTCCCCAGGCATGTGACCTGCCCTATTTTGACAAGAGACCTCTCAGCCGACCTTTTGGCCTTTACCGACTGGAGCCCACCTCGCCAACACAGGTACCTCCTCCTGTAGAAACATGCCGACCATGCACGCAAACATTTTAAGAGGGAGAAAAAACAGCCTTTTTAACCACGTTTTCTCTGTTTTCACCATCATGCCAATCGATTATTATCAATATTTATCAAATACTTTGCTCTACAACTTTGTGCCTCACAAAAAGGGTCAAAGGGAAAATGTACAGGTCCTTTCACTATTATATGACTCTGATTGCCATTCTTTCAATGCTTACATATTATCTGGCTCCGGAAACTTCAAATTGAATTTTTTTTTTTACATCTATCTAAAGACAATACTTACATGCCCATATTTACATTAAAATAGTTATTAATTGCTAGAAGATGAAGAGGTCAGTTCCTAATGTGTTTCCAATGGAAGTGATGGAAGGGCAAAATCCACATGACTCCTTTTTGTGCTAAAAATGTATTCTTAACATAAGCCACAGTTGATGTAATGCTTCAGAGGTCAGGTAGACAAATTAAGTTTTAATCTCTTTAGTGCAAAATTAGCTTCTTTAAACAGTGTTTCCTTTGCTGAACTGCAGCAGAGAGATGGTAAAACAAAGAGGGTTTTTGGAAGATAATCACTTGATTGTCTGAAGCATCACATTAGATTCAGTTTAACAACTTAACCATGATGCATTTTTGGCACAGGTTGAAGACTGTTGATTACGTTGGAGTCACTTTTAGGAAAGGATTTCTTCATGGGTAGTTACAGAAATAATCACAGCAAAAATTAACTTGGTTAATGTAGAAAATGAACAGTTTGGACATGTGAATATTGTTTTAAGACAGACTTTAAAAAGTTTGAACCTGTCCTCAAACATCCAAAATCATTTAAATTCAAACTCAGCCATCAAAAATTCACTTATAGGTTAATTTTATTACTTTTACTTGTAGTTTCTTGCAGGATCAGAACATTTTATCCTCAACATTGCTGAATAATTTACGCTGGTTAGAATAAAATAATATCATAATATCACAATATACTCGGGCCATAAAGAATAATGACAAAACTGGACTTTAAGTGCAGGTCCCATTGCACCGTGGTGAGTTTCCCTTTGCCCTGTTGGTCTGTAAGAGAGCAGCACTCCCTGCCAACTAAGCATTGAGCCTTTCAGACATGCACCTCATTACTTTAAGTGTTGGCGCTCCACACCCCAAAACAGGGAGCCACTTTTAAAAACTATTGCACCATAGCACTAATGCTGGTGGGAAAACTCCACAGAAAGCTCCTCAGTAAAGTCTGATTTAGTATCTGTCAGCATGATGGTAAAAACTAGAAAGCGAAATTAAACGCATGTAGAAAATAAGTCCATCTTCTGCAGGTAGAATTCCTATTTCTTTTCTTTTTTTTTTTCCTCCTGAGCTGAACTCATTCTGAACACCTCTGGCTATTTCATCCCTTGACCTTGGTCCTTGGTCTTCCCACCGTCCCTCCTTGTCTCAGGACGACAGCGCAGCACACATCGAGCACCAGGACCCCATCTCTCTGGCTGTGGAGATGGCCGCCGTCAACCACACCATCCTGGCCCTGTCCAGAACCGGAGGGGTGCCCAGCGACATCAAGACGGAGTCCCTGGAGGATGAATGAATGACCCACCCCCCCTCCCCGACCCCCCAGCCCTGCACAGGAAGTGGGATGGAGGAGGTGACGAGAGAAACGAAAAGAGTCGGGAGGGGAGAGGGAACGAGGAGTAGAAAAGGTGCGAGACAGGAGGAGGGGAGGGAGGCTTAATAAAGAGAACAAAATAACGCTACTTAGTAAACCTTCTGAATCTGTCCCTCAGCCAACCCCCCTCCTGCCAAATGTTCCTCCTCTCCTGACTTCCCTCTCCCTCCCCTCCTCCCAGAAAGTCCATGTAAACAGTAATTACCCTCCTCCCTTACCCCCACCCCCACCCCCACCCCTTACCCTGCCCTATGTATTGACACAGCTGACGCAAATGGGTCACTATACATCCTCTTATCTCCAAGTCCGACGGAAAGAAGAAAAAAAAAAAGAAACGGAGGGGGCAATACAGGCCTTCAGCACCCATAAACGGTGGCCCTTGTCTGGGATTGCTTCACCCTCCTTACAGGATACCTCTTCTCTTTCCTCTTCCTCATCCACACTCTCTTACTCCCCTTACCCCCCCTCCATCCTTTCTTCCCTCTCCAGCCTGGTTGTCTGAGCCGATCCTCAGTCTATCTATCTCACCTCAACGTCAACCTCAGAAAAATAACGTATACTGTATATATAATATATATGGTTCTTATGGTTCTCAGTCACACTCACCTCATGGTGTGCTACCTACCTACCTACCTACCTACATACCTACCTACGTACCCTCAGAATTCACCCTCTACATTGTGCAATTTGTTGGAAGAGCAACCTCCAGCCTCCTTGGGAAAGACAGATTGAGAGAGAGAGAGTTTCTT
Source organism: Scomber scombrus (assembly GCF_963691925.1). Lineage (NCBI taxonomy): Eukaryota > Metazoa > Chordata > Actinopteri > Scombriformes > Scombridae > Scomber > Scomber scombrus. Next base: position 6,862,031 of record NC_084986.1, read on the forward strand.
TCTCTCCTTCTGCGGCTCTGAGGTGGCCAGAAAGGATCATATCGGCAGTCAGAAGTGTCCAGTCACTGTCATTTACCTTTTTCTTCTAACTCAATAGCTGTCATTCCTTACAGAGGAATGGCTTTTTTTTGTTTTCCTACGATAAAGCAGCTGTTGGATGAAAACCTCTAAAAATAAGTAGCCTTAATATCATACAACCATGCCTTTTTTATTCTCAGTATATAGCAGGTTTTCCTCCCGTCTGTCAGCAATCAGAAATACTACTCACGCACTTAAGATGATCATTCATTATTTTAGTCCACATCAATAAAAGTCAGATAAACTGTAGTTTTAAGGTTTCCATCCAACAGCAGCAATGATTTTAAGTTCCTTCAGTTGCATTTCTCTTTTTATTTTTGTAGCTTAAATGGCGACTGAATATACAATCATTTTTGCCTTTTGATATTAAGCTTCCCAGTGACACTATTGTTAAGTACTTGAGGCTATGAGAATCAATTAAGGGTCAATGTGATAATCAAGCAAACTTAAGATATCTAATAATGGGAAATTGTGCTTTTGTTTTAAATGTCATCCATGCCAAAGGAAAAGTTACTAAGAGGATCTTAAGAAGAAGCTCACTCTAGGTTCATTTTTTTTTTTTAATGTTAAGTTGAGATCTAACAGTCTTGAGCACCAGAGACTGACCTGAGAACGGTGTTCAAGTTCATCCAAAGTGATTTCTACTAACTCCTTTGGCGAACCAAACATTGGGTTTTTTTGTGTTTTTTCCTCAAGCTCAGTGAAGTCTCTTGAGCCACTGTGGCGTCGTATGTGGGCTTGACACTACAGCAGGCCTGTGTCAGCAAAGGTAGATATAGCAGCCAGACATTTAATGATAAAATACCCCTCAGCTATTTACTACTTGTTCTGTGACGCTGCCTCTTTATAATAGCCTAAAGAATGTGCTTTCAGAAGATTTTTTAAAAATGTCATTGGTATGAAATTAGAACTTCTGAAGGTTTTGTTTTTTTATTTTATCTAAATAGCCTCAAAGGTAAAAAGCGCCACTTTGAAGGGAATCAGAATCAAGGACACTCAAAGTGGTAATATTGGAAATCATTTTCCACTGTTTATTTTTTATTATTTTTTTAGCCCAGGGTGAAACTTCTCCAAAACCATCTTTGTTCTGAAGATCATCGAAACATCACAAGCAGAGACAAAGTGCTGTGTTTCTTAAAGGTATGAGGCCTGTTTCTGGTGGCTAGCTAAACGTAGGTAAGTTAAGTATAAGCACAGTTTCAGATTAATATTGATGGCTTCAAATTTGGCTCTGGGGTAAAGGAATAGTTGACATTTTGGGAGGTATTGGTTTTCTTGTCCAGAGTTAAGATGAGTGATATCAGAATAGAGTCAGGAGACATTTAGCCTAACTTAGCATAAAGACAGGAAACGGTTAGCCTGGGTTTGTCTAATGTAAACACTAGCACTTCAAAAGCTAACTAATCAGCAAGTTTATCTTTTTTTTTGGTCAATTGTGTAACTGTAAAAATGTATCATGTTGTTTTTTACGACTACATGTTAAGCATCTCCTGCACACAACCTCTATGGAGCCAAATTTTAGTTTTTATAGAGATATATTAATAACATTTAGAGGTGCTGGTAGGCATATTTTATTACATTTGGGCCGAGCTAGACTAGCTGTTTCCTGTCTTTGTGCTAAAGTAAGCTAGCCTAAGCTAAATCAACTGACTCTTACTAGCTTCATATTTAGCATGTAGAAATGAGAGTGCTATCAATCTTCTCTTCTAACTCACATTAAAAAAAACATTAATAATATTTCCCAAGATGTCAAACTATATCTTTAAAGGAGCCCCTGCCTTAGTGATGGTTTTGGAGAACTGGAAAATATTCTACAAAGCAGGATTAACCAAAGCAGGAACTCTGAGACAGAAATATAATGATATTCCTCATGTTTTTAAGATTTGGACTTCGTTGGAGGTGAATCAAGTAAGCTAGTGTAGTTCATAATATCGGCAGTGTTTCCTGTTTAAAGCTTCCTTGTTAACTTGTTGATCCCTCTTGTAGAAAGTCTCCAGGGACCCTGGGCTCTAGTCTAGTAAAGCTCTATTTAAATATACTGCTTCAATGTGTACGAAGCTGCAATACAGTGACTCAGTACTGGGACCTGTGTTTCAAAAAGAAAGGGTTGAAAGAGTTACAAAAAAAACAACAAAACTAAAAAAAAAACAATATGTATTTATACTCATTTTTTATGGTAATGTACAAAATAATGACATATGTTTTGAAATGAAACATGCTTTTATTGTTAAATTAATCATGCTTTTTAATTTCTCCTGACTTATTTTTCTATTATCATTTTACATTTTTTTTGTGTCATCCCTTTATTTGACTGAACAACAGTCTCTCCCCCTGTGTGTGTCTGAGGTAGTAAGCTATTTTGTGAAAGACAAACGATGATGCACCTTATAAAAAAAAAGAAAAGAAAAGAAATCTAAATCTCGCTGTCGACTAAGCTTGAAATGTAACGTTCTCCCCCCCCCCCCCCCCGAGCCTTCCTTGAAATTTCAGACGTCCAATGTACTACGATGGGGCTGGTGTGAAAAAAAACATTTCAGTACAGCTGCTTCACACACACCATATCGTATTAAATTAAATCCCCAGTATGTGCTGTTCTCCCTTAAAATGATGCCACACCTAACTCCATAATGAAAGCATAACTGGAGCTTTAAAGGACCTTTTAATACTTTAAAAAAGTAGAAGAGATGGACCCAAAGTGCTAAAAAAATGTCATAAGGTGGACTATTCCTTTAAAACTTCAAAATAGGGAATAGTCAGAAAGGAGTACACTTTAAAAATACTTCACATTTTTACTCATTTGCAGTATCTGGCAAACCTTAAAAAAATTTAATTTGGAAGGATTTAATGTGGAGTTTGGTGTGACATCCTTTTCCCCACTCAAAGAATATTGTATGTTTAGAAATAGTAAAAAAATTAGTCGTGCGTGGAAGGAAAGAGTGCATTTTGAGATTATTCTCTCACTTAAAGACACTTTTTTAAATGAATTGCCTTCATGTTGTGTGAGGCCCAATTAGCAAATACGAGTTTTAATCCACCAGTATTTTATGTGAGTGTTCAAAGCTTGAAAGAAATGTTTATGGGTTGGAAGGAGCCGTCAGGTGCTCAAGAAGTCAATAAAGATTTGTTGCTTCTCCAGGAGGAAACTTGATTAATCTAAGATACGGACTGAAACCTGAGACAGGCTTTCCCCTCCTCGCCCGATGTTGTGTGTACTCCAGTGGTAGTGCTTACTCTGAAGGGGTTTCCTCTCGTGGTGTGTCAGGGTCAACATGTCTACATGTCCTTCTGTGTCCCCCCAGTGAAACACCATCCACTTCATCCCAATATAGCTCAGAAAAAGAGGACTGAATGCTGTTGTATCAATCTCAAATCTAGTTATGTTCAAGATTACTGTATTGCCCATTTCAGAATTTAGTGCCTTTTTTGGACAGTAGACTGTTCTGTAATTAAGATGTAGTATATATACATTTTTTTGTACAGTTTCTTTGTTCATTTTTTAACTTGTGTTTATTTTAGTATGATATATATAATGTACAAGAGAATAAAGCTATATCAATGAGACTTTTTCTTGGTTTACGATCTTATTGGTTGTGAGTATTCAGATCCACACACACATTTAAACACACACATTGGTTGACAAGAGATGAATTCAATTTTATTTAATAATATAAAAAGTTGATTTAGCTTTTCATTGTCAACAATATCCTGTCTTTTAAATAAATAAGCATTCAGGCAGTCAAAAATTATCTTGAATATACAAGTATAAAATCTTACCAAACAAATTAATACTAAATGTGTTACAACAAACAAAATCCCTCAAGTATCCTGATCACATACAAAAAAAAAAAAAAAAAATCAACAGTTGCCCATACATGCAGTATAATCCAAAAACGCACTCATGGAGAGAAACACAAACAAACACATCTTCACCTCAATCAATGCTGACACACTTGAAGACAAAGCTGATTAAAAAATATTGCAAGATTTCAGTGGAATTTGTCAGAAAAAAACAAGAGTGCAAGTTTGTTTCTAAAACAGTAGAAATACACATTCAAGAGCTACAATAAGCTCCTTTTAAAAAACGGGTCATGAGCAGTTTTCAACTAATACAACACAGGTGAAAATGTGCTAACTTATCACTAAGGCACATTCGCTCGAGTAGTAGTCATAATATTTTGAAGGCACAAGAATAAAATACCAGCATCCAATCATTACAAAAAGGTTTAAAGTAATTTATGAGACTCAAAAATGCAGCTGCATAACATTTTTAACAGTAGATGTATGAGTGCTTGAAAGTGATGTGCCACCTTTGGAGTCTGACAACATAATCCAGTGATTTCTTTTATTATTAATATTTGACCCCACTGTACTCCTGCTTGGCAAGTAGCATAAAATATTGATGGGGACAAAATGTGCTGATTTTGAGGCAGTATTTTGATTGTAATCTACAATGAGACCATTCACCCTTTAAAAACATTGGCATAATTGAAATTCATTGAAGAGAAATGGTGGTTGTCTGCATCTATAGACCTAAAAACATTCACATTTTCCGATACAACATTCAATATTTCTCTGTAGTTTTCAAATACTAGGTACACCATGTGGGAATAATAAAGCCTCTAGTAGATGATGAGTGATAAACACATGATGAGAAGTTTCCCCTCTCCCACCAGGAAGAGTGTGAAGTGAAAATTGTACCAGCTTCAGTGAATTGTCACCCTTTCTGAAAGCTTACCCTATAATCACATAATGGGGTGACAGCAGACCTGTTATCCAGCAGTTGCCCATTAATCAGAGACCATGCTTCTCAAGTGTTCCAGGACTTGCGGTTCTCTCCTTTGCTGCGGCCTAGCGATGCCCCTCCACCTTCGCCTTTAGCCAGAGCGGTAAGTGCTGCCAGGTTTGGGCTGGATCCAGATAAATTGGCACTGCGGCGCTTATGTTGTTGCTGCTGGCGACGACGTTTGACACCGCCTCTGCTCAACCTGTCTGGCCTTACCAGGACCCCATAACCAGGGTTACAGTGGAAGTAGTGCTTTCCATTGACAGAGCCATCGTTCTTTCCTAGAGATAGACAGAAAAAGGTTTGATTGGTGATAGAACCAAGAACCAGGTAATATCAGCTGAAATGCAGAAGTTCTAGGTCTATTCTACTCACCTGCTGGTACCTCCAGTTCCACTCCCACCCAGATACCCTCTGCAAAATCTGTGGGTCCCACGTAACGGACGATGCCGCTTTTATTGGTCCCAACAGTCACAAACTCCCCTTCTTTCAACCAGTCAGGAAGAACGGTCGTAGCAGCTGCATCTCCTTCAGAGTCTGAGATGATTTCCAGGCTTTCCATTGGCACAGAGAGGTTGAGTCCTGCCCCAACGCTGCTGGCCCACCCCACCTGCCCAGCAATCTCCTCCTCCTCGCCTAGGATACGTTGAAAGGACTTAAGGTCAGATGACTTTACTTTCTGGATCTTGAAAGGGTTGACCGCTGATGGAGCAGGTTTGGAAGGCTGAGCGTTAGACGGAGAAGAAGCTGGAGCTGCAGCATCTTTGGTAGAAGCGCCAACAGTTGCTTCCTGTTGGACTTCATCTGTGGCTGAAGATGAAGTCGGGGTAGAGGCACCATCTCGGTCTGAGGCCTCAGAAGGGGATTGTTCCTTGGATGGAGCTTGAAGAACTGAATCTCCAGATGGCACAGGAGCAGTTGTAGAGACTTCAGACAGAACTGGGATCTGGTTTTCAGCAGTATCTTCAGCACTGTCCAAAGTAGTTTGGTCTTGTTGGGGCGGTTGTGGCTGTGGGACAATGGTTTCCAACTGACTTTGACCTTCTTCTTGTGTGGATGGTTGTGTTTCATTGTTGATTGGTAGTTCAGATTCTATCTCGTCTGTGGCATCCAGCTTAAAATCTTCTATCATAGCGGTTTCTGGTTTTGAGTTGTCAGTTTGCAGTAATTCTGTCTGTTTGGTTTCATTCTCTTGTACCAACGATAGATCTTTGAGTGGCTCTGAAATGTCTAATTGCTCTGATTTAACATGGTCAGTCGTTGTGTCTTGCTTTTGTCCGGGCTGGTCGGGTAAGTCTGATTCTGCAACTGGATCAGGCTCTTCTAGCTCCTTCAACTGGACCGACGCAGACTGATTTGTTTCTTGTGGAATCTGATTAGAATCAGATGGAGTATCGTTTGGTTTGGACTGTGGTAAGTCATTTACTTCTGCATCTGCCTCACTGTTCAAAACCTGCGATGACTCCAGAGGTTCTGATTGGTCTGCAAAAGGAGATTCAAGGCCAGCGTGGGAGTGTGAGGTAACAGGCAGAGGTGAGAACTCTTGCGTCTTTTTATTTTCCTCTTCCTCTTCGTTTGGCACAGACTCAAAGCTGTCAACTCTGCAGCCGGATGATGCAGGCAGGTCCCAGCTCAGCGTGTAGACATCTGACAGCGTCGTCGTAGATATACTGGTAGACATGTATCCGCTGGATGCTTCGCTCACCGGGCTGGGGGTAGAGTCTTCGGTCTCTGGGATAATTGGCGGGGGAATGACGACGGATCTGGGGCTCTCTGTTAGGATGTTGGGAGGGATGATTTCCTCAATAGGAACCTGTGGGGAAACCATGGCAACAAACTCATAATACAGCAAAAGGCTTAAGTCCATGTTGCCTCTAACTCAGATTGTTCTCAGTTGGATGAAAAACACATAAATCTCAGTAAATCACAGCGCTGTAAGAAAAGTTTAATGAAGTCGATCCGGTGAAATTGTTGGCAATCATTTGCCTATTTACACATGCAGCAGATGGGAAGCACCATTAGCATTCATTTGGAGTCCAACATTTTAGTCCAATATTTACTCTTCTTATAGTCTTCAGCTGAGGTACTTCTGAGGTACTTCACCAGCTAGTTGCTATCTTGTCTTGTCTGTCTGTGGTGTACAGTGAGTTATTTGTTGAAAACAGCTGCGTTCTGTGGCTAAAAACACTGATGAGAACCAACACCGTAAAATAATGAGCCATATTATCAAAACAATGAGCAGAACGATGCTTAAAAGTTCCACAGAGCTGAGGGGAACTGCACAGTAGAGATAATTCTTCTCAGGTTAAACCCCTTGAGGTCATATCTTTCACATTACATAATGTCTTCTGATTAATTGTTAATATAAAAATATAAATTAGAGCAGCTTTAAAGAGATTTACAACCTGTAAAGGCAACATAATGCTACACAAATCTGTCCTTCTAATTAAAGATATTTACTGGCTTCATGCAGAATAAATTGCCACATCTGCATCATGCAGAGGTTTACAAAGTAAAGCTATAATCATTTTGAGTGCAATAGCTCCTGACAGGGAAAATAAGCCTTTTCCAAAAAAGACAAATTATGTGCTGATTTTTCATTTCAGAGCAACAGTGTCAGATAAATATACTGAAGACACCTCAAAAATGGCTGATTTAGACAGGATAACATCATCTGTGGCACTGAGTACACTTTGGAGAACTTACAGGCTGCTGTTGTTTGCTCATGCCCTCTTCAACACTGGCTGACTGCACCATGATACGAGGCAAACTCTGCAACAAGAGGGGCATTTAAGTTGGTTAGAGATCTGTTGTCGGGCAGATTTCAAGATGGAATCGTGAGCGAGTCGGTGTCGTTTCATTCAAGTTCAACCAAGAGATTGGATATTAATGCAAGCCTGTGGATTTCCAAACCTGTTCATTATAAAGCATGTGTGAAGTGGTGATTAGCTGCTGTGAAGGAATTAGAAAGCTCGGGCTTTGGTGTGACAGTAAGAGAAACAGAGTTTGTGGGGAGAAAGTTAATCGACGACTCTAAAAGACAGATACTTTAGGCTGAATGTCACACAGCCTCACAGAATACTAAACTAGGATACCTAAATAGGGCATTTGGCCATGTGTGTATGTTTTGACTGCAAAGATAGTTTTTTTTATAATTGCATACAATGAGTTGATTTTATTAATACTTTACAAAGGAGAAAAATATCATTTATTGTAATGATTAGCAGTCAAGATGTTTATGAGAAGCAGAAAAGTGCAATAAAAATATTTGTTCATCAGATCACACAGACAGACAATCATGATAAACTGGTAAAGCAATCAGGATAATTGCACCCATAATTATAATAGCAACCCATAATCATTCAACCTTATTCAGTATTCTGGTTACCTTTTCAACCATTAATATAATTTTCAGCTGATTAAATATTGCATGTTTTTTTTTCACTTTTTGAAAAGGGCAATAGAAAGAAACCCCATAATTTTATATCTTGAGAGATTTTAAGATATTTAATAAATCAGGATGATTGTTCGACTTTCATGTGTCCCAGACATCACGTACTGAGGGATCCAACACTTAATTCTTGGATTGATTCGGGTCGTGTTGTACTTTTGCTATGAGCGGGCATCACAACCTACATGGACAGCAGGAGATCTACAGACAGAGAGCATGTCAAACACATGTATCCTGTCCATCTGTGGCTCAGGACAGCACACCTGTAAGTCGACACAACATGTAAGCTGCACAAAGACGGCTGCCTGTTCCAAATCAGGTGTAGATTTGTTTTTATATTGGAAAAAGATGATATTTTTTGGGGTTGTTAGTCTTGAAAAAGTAGGTCTTTAAATCAAGTTGGTCTTTCAAAGCTTTGGTGTAGCTCAAAACCAACAATAGATTTAACCCACTAACAAGTATCCAAAGCCTGATGTATCTTATTCCTCTGTGCCATGGCTCCATTGTTGTCCACACTGTTGCACTGGATGATGTTTTCCTTCATTAACCATACAGGCTCCATTTATCGACAATTACACTGACCTGGTGCTGTAAATACACTGTAAATATTCAGTAGAGCATCAAAAATGCAGTATTTACCCCTATTTGAGCAACACATGCTAAAATCTCTTTAGGAGACTGCAGAGCCTTTTTAACCCTTAAACAGGCAGGAGTAGAAAATGAGATGTTAATTATTCTTTTTATTTACTTTATATGTTACTAGGCATCTCATTTGCACCTAAGTAAACATTTCCACAAATAATTTTTATTAAAATATTTTGTATATTATGAGTTGTATCTCCACTAGGATACGTTGCCCCTATTAAGTATAAGGAATGTATATATGTATGTATCTCCTGGTAAAAGTTGCCTGGTTAAGGGTTGAAAAGTTAAACCTAATATTTGTGGCCTGTTTTTACATTGTCCTCAGTTGGAATCAATGGGATTGGGGGTGAGCACCACAAACAGCATAGGTAAGTTGGAAAGTGCTGAAAGACACTTAAAAATTGTTTGGTTTTGGTCTTTAATTTGAAATATAACACCAGCCTTATCTCTGAATAGAAACTATAATTGAAGTTTAGGTATATTTCAGAGATTCAAGAGGTCACAACTTCAATGTTTTTGAAAGCACGATCATTAAATTCACAGTGAAGTCAGGCTTGAGTCTCCACTTCTGTAGTCATTGTGTTTCTAAGTAGCAGCAGTTAATAGAGAGCAGCCTTAATACAGTCCTGAATATTTACTGTAACCTGCAGTTCACAGATGAAACCAGACAAGTTCAGGACTTTTTAAGAGGGATCTGTGAAGTCCACTGAGCTGCTTTATTGTTAGGAAGCCGGTGTTGAGATCACGCCTACGATCAGTCCCTCATTTAATTCACGTGATCCCCAACAGCCTGCTAATATTTGCAATACTCAAGGCTTTTCTTTTTGTGTTGACCTTTTGTCAACATCTGTGGCAGGCGTGGGTTGAGTGAATCGCTCATTAGGACGATGGCCTAAAACAATGCAGCAACAACGCCACGACAGATTTCTATTCCAACCGAAACACCACGGCACATGATTTCCCTGATTAGCTTCCCTCTGCGGCTCAAGGTGCCAATCAGTCAAATCAGACGCCGTGGCGTTTAGCGGGAGTGAAGAGCTGTGGACTCCTACGTCTCGATGGCGCGTGATTGGAGATCAGTGGATGAGGAGGTGGGAAAAGAGCAGGGAGGGAGAGCGATGAGGTTCACCTGCTCCTAATTAACCCTGCTCTACTCACAGTGTGCTCCTGTCTCAGTGGGGGCTGTTTGTAGACGCTCCGCTCTCATCACAAACATCATACAGCACGTCAATCACTTAGGGGACACCACCTATGTTTGTACTGTAAGTGTTGATCATTTTCATTCTTGACCCAGTTATTCAAGTATCGTTGTTTTGATTTTACAAATTTAAATGTCAGTATAACACAGAGAAGTTTGGAGAAACATGGCTACTGATCCTGGAGTCATTTTATATTAAGATCATTACTGCTGCATCTAAATTCTGTTTAATATAAGTGTTATTTATTCATTACTGTGGTGACTGTATAGTTTCTTTATTACCAATAACCTGAATGTGATATCATTTTTTTTGGTGATAAATTGCAAAGGTGCTTTGAAAGTTGAATTTTCACAGCTTGACCCAAATTAGGCCTTAAAGAGACACTCCAACTATTAAGATTTGCACATTGATAAACTACAACTGGAGACTTATCAGATCTAAAAGCAAAGAATGATCAGAATCGATGCAGCAGAGGCCGAGAGACATCGTGACTTTTAGTCCTTATAATGCAACCCAATATGGTCATTATGCTGCGTTCATGTCGAAAGGGAAATTTGTCAATGTCAAATTACTGTAATTGGAATAGATTCTGACATATAATAATGACTTAGATGTTAATGTGAACAATAAAAGCTCTGAGTTTTCTGAAAGCTCCGATATATCTGACTTGGCATTAAATAAATACAAAGAAGTACGAGAGACTCTTATCAGTCAAAGACTGTCAGAGTAACGAAGCCCAATGTGATGGATCTGGTGTTATATTGTCAACGCAAAAAAAGTTTCATATTTGATGTGTAATGATTTGTCTAGATTCAAAATTCTTCGTGTATAAGCGACCAAGTGAGGCAGCGCAAATGAACTGAATGTTATTTCTACAGTGTAATAACATCTAACGTCCATCCTGTGAATACCATGACCTGAATGAAGCACTGGACATTACAGCCATGTCTCTCAAACTCCAAAACCACCGTTTCTAACATTTCATTTTGATGAACACTATTTTATAGATGTTTTCACAGGTGAGGCAGTACTCCAAATGACAAGTAGGTTCACTAGAACCTAGTAACCTAGTAAAAGCAGGTTAGGATGAAGATTCAGAGCAACTGCCAGGACCCTGATGAGAATGAGAAAACACATAACGCCAACTCTGGCTCCCTGTCTCCTTCAGGTTTGACTACAAAGTTCTTTATACTCAGATAAAAATCCCTCAACAGATATCCCTTCCTACAGGTACTGATCACACCATAAACCTCCATCAGCAACATCAGATCTGCCAGCAGCTTGCTCCTCCAGGCCCCCAGTACAAAGCTCTGCCTAATGGGGAGGTCAAACCCTCTGCTGCTCTACACCACACTTGTGGAAAAGCCTTCCTGACCATCTGAGGGCAGCACAGACCTGGCCTAGACTCTCTTAAAAAACACCTAAAAAGCCTTGCTCTATTCAGGAAGGCTTTTTTTCATCTCAACTCTATTTTCTTTATGTTGTATGTTTTTAATGGTGTATCACTGAGATTGTTTATTACAAAGTTTCTGTGCCACACATCTTGGGCACTTTGGGAATTAATACATTTTATTTATTATTTGTTTTCAGATCTATATAAGCTCTGTTTCCGTGGCAACAAGAGAAACAGAAATAGCTGCTGATGACAAAAGAGGATATTTACATTCCGGCTGCAGTGTTGCATATAAACTTAAAATCCCTGATAAGACAGCGAGCAGAATAAAAGCTTAACTCCAGAGCACTGTGTGCTGATTGACTGAATGTACCTGCTGATGGACAGCTGTCTGGTCTCTAATATCTTCCTTCCCACCAGGAAGCAGCGACTTCAGCAGCTTGGGCATGGCCTTCACTGAAAAGAGATAAGACGCAGCAAAGCCTGAATGCACTGATGGGGAGGATGGGGGGGAAAAGAGGAGAACAAGAGGAGGATGTTGCAGAAGCAGAGATGGAGGAGAGAAGTGGCAGATAGAAATAGGAAAGCATGACAGATATAGTTTTTTGCAGCAGGGAAGGAGGAAATTGAGAGAAGTGTTAGCAAAGAGGAAAACAAGTGCCAAATTAAGACTCAGAGCTAACAGAGAGATATAGTTAGCCTCCGGCTAAAGCATCAAAAATAGACCTGCTGACATCAAAGGCAGCAAACAGGAAAAGATAATTCAAAGCCAGAGAAAGTGCCCAATAGAAGACTAGAAAATGCATTTCCTGCAGAAAATGCGTGAATGCTGACAATTGAAATAAATCACAAAGCATTGCCGAAAATGCAGAAATCTGCAGCATTAAAAAAAAAAAAAAAAGGTGTAACGCACCAACAGGTCAAATTATATCAAATGCTTGTTCAGCATCCCCATCTGTACAATTCTGCTGAATTTGGTTACCATTGAAAATTACATTTAAGAGACAGGACAGTTGATAAGTAGTATAGCAGTGTTTCACTCATGGCCACAAGGTGGGGCTATTGGTGCCATGATTCAATATGTTGTACATATTCTCATGGAGAACTTGAGTCCCAAGTTTCATATTATTGAAGAATTGTAGATATATCATGTTATATTATTAAAGTAGCGCCCCCTGTGAGTAGAACTGTATCAAATGTTTCACACTTGTGCAGTTCAGCTGTATGTACAACATTCACAAATTAGGTTGTGGCCTGTTGAGTGCATCAGGCCACGCCTTCAAAAGTTTGGTAACCAATTACAGACCAACGCTAAGTGACACCCAAAAAATGAACTCATTCATTTTATTTGAGGTCATCTAAATATAGTGTGTACTATGTTTGGTGAAGATTGGATGAAATATGTGCCAACAGAAGCAAAAATTGTGTTTACGAAAAAAATTCTAAATGGCAGAACATTTTTCCAGGCACACACTGCAAATATGTTATATTGCCAAAAAAGTTAAAACATGTAATAACTGACCACATGGTGGCACTATTGGTCCCATGTTTTCATATGTCAAAGCATTTACACATGTGACACCTGTCAATAAAGTATGATGATTTAAGCACTTTTATCTTTTGCGATATCAGCTTTCAAACATTCCTCTCATAGACTTTCCATTATAAGTTGTAATATTTCAAAAAAATATATAAAATCACTGGAATACGCTAGAAAGAAGAAAGGAAGAAAAGTTAGAGCATGAATGTCCCTAATTATTTGATATTTTAATGATGTTTGTAGCTAAAAGTATCCAGGCGTACGGACATACGGAAGAATAAATTAAGCTTTGAAGAACAATTGTGTGAATGCTAAATAAAGTGAGTTTGATGAGTGGTACCTGTCTCAGGGCTCAGGTTCTGGGAGATGGAGCTGGGCAGTGTACGTCTGGATGGAGGAGGCGCCACAGACAGATCCTGGTGGCTATCCCAGCCCTGCACACACACAATGAAAATATACACTAAGGATGACACACACACGTGGCTTAATGGAAGATTTCAGTCATCTGTGACATTTAGCGGCCTCTAACAGATTTCCTACACACAGTTTTTGATTGATAAGGCTTTTGAATATCATACACAGTTATCTGTTTCAGTTATCTTTCCCATTTCAATTACACTGTACAGGCCCAACACAAGGATGTCTGTTATCTTTTATTTTAGCAATCATCCTTGAGCGTCTGGCTATTGTGACACAAAATAACTTTAAATCAATTAAAAATATATATATATAGATATATTTATATGGCTATGAGCAGTTCAAACCAATGTTCTTTCTAAGACTGTTTATTATGTCTTTGGGGGCCTGAAAAGGTGAAACTTTATTTCAGCATGAAAAAGACTGTATAGTAGATCTTTAGTGGTGCTAGCGATGTGGCTCTAATTGTGGCTGTGTCAATCCGCCCTCCACTTAGTCCAAACTGAAATAAATTTTTAGCTACAGGATGGAGCAGACATTCATGGTCCCCAAAAGATGAATCCTAATAACTTTGGCTAAGCTGTAACTTTTCCTCGAGTGCCACCATGAGGTTGACATTTCTGGCTTTTATTGAATATCTCTACAATGTGACACACACATTAATGCCCCCTGCAGGATGATTTGTAATAACTGTGGTGATCCTTTAACTTTTCATCTAGCTCCATCATATGGTCAAAAAAATGTCTATTTTTAATTTATTTGATTTTATTATATCATTATCATTATTATTGTTTTTTCATCTTAGATTTGTTGTTACATTAAAAATTTTTAACGTGATTTTTATGTCTCTTTCATGGGAAGCACTCAGTGCATGTAATTTCTGTTGTAAAGCACTTTGAGCTGCATTTCTTATGTATGAAAAGTGCTATACAAATAAAGTGTATTATTATTACTGTTATTATTAGTAGTTGTAATAATAATAGTAGGTAGTAGTAGAATTAATTGTAGTTGTAGCAACAGTAGTAGTAGCAGTAGCAGTAATAGTAGTAGTAGTAGTAGGTAGCAGTTGTAGTATTAATAGTAATTTATGACCAAATTCTGGGTCAACTAATGACATTCCCGTACAGCATCAGCTGTACTTTTATTTACTGTTAATTAGCAAAATGTTAGCATGTAAGAGGCAAACCTAAGCTGGTGATCAATGCAAATGTACCTGCTTATCATCAGCAAGTTAGTATTTAGCTGAAAGCACCACTGTTCCTCACTGCATCCTAACAGAGGAGCTATTGTAGGATGGACATTATTTCATATATTGCAACAAATCTCATGACCCTCCAACCCAGGTTGGGAACTACTTTTTTTTTTTTTTTTTACTGTTTTTGAAACAATACAGAATTGAAATTAATATTTATGTGCTGCTGGAATAAGGTTTTTTTTTTTTACTGCAGCTTCAAAATGTATCACCTCAACAGATTGAATCTTGCTTTAAGGTATAGTAAGTGAAAATGAAATCAAAGACAATCTATATTAATGCCAAACAGTCTCCTTTTTCTGAAGCCGACAATCTCCCAAATGAAAGAAACAGGAAATGACAGGAACAATAAATTCCAGAGTGTGAAACTATAAGACAAAATAAAGGAATAAATACCAATGAGAAGATTAGTAGACACAATGTATGTTTTCTCACCTTGAAGTCATTGAGCTTATGATTGGAGGAGTAGAGATCCAGACTGCTGGCTGACAGCTGGTTAGAGAGTTAAGAGGCAGCATGGAGGCAGGATGTTAGTGAGACTGGTTAGTAGAAGTCAGACAGGTTAATAGCTCGGGAACCAGAAACCATGTTAAGAAACAAAACCTGAACCCCAGAATCCGAATGAGCCACAGGTAAGTTACTCTACTTTTAGGTAGCATTAGTGATTAGCTCATAATCGCCTTTAAATTTATATGAACTATCCATTTCATGTTTAGCACAGTAGAGTTCAAACTTGTCCTCTCTTACCCGGTTGATGTTTGGAGAGCTGATGCAGCGTCTGTTAGCTTTCCCTCTGACTGCCAGCTGTTCCCTCACAGCCACCTCCTACACACACACACACACACACACACACACACACAGTTATCATTTTTAATTGTGTGATGTATAGACACTGTCACTTAGTCAATTGGTATTATGTGAATTATTCAGGTCTGTTTGTTTTGGAAGGGTTTTTTTTTTTCAGCGAACCGAGACAGAAAAGAAATTATTTCCATTCTGGCTTTGGATGACATTTTCTAAATTGCAAAAAAAACGAGTGAAATGGACAATTAGGATTGAATGTGTCATGCTTCAGAGAAATATCAATCAAATGTCACACAGTAAAATGACAGGTGAGACATTTCCATTATTCAGGCTTGGTGAGTGAGGAGTATGATGCTGAATATTAAATGATTTGCTGTTTCAAGCTGAGAAAGAAAAGATTCACATCCTTTGTGTTCATGTTGTGGGCATGTTATGTTTCCTCACCTGTCTGAGTCGGTCCAGAGTGAGGACGTTCTCCACAGCCAGGACGCTGCGTAGGTATTTCTCTATGGCTGCCTCACTGTCAGCTGACTGGTCGTCCTCGGTGCTGGCGGCCAGCCGGGCCAGCATCTCTCTGTCCTCTGGACCGTGGATGTCCTGTGGGAGCAGGAATGCAGACATGTACATATGCTTAATGCCAGCTCTTGATTCATTTATGCTAATAACCTCTAAACTATTCTGCTATTCTTTGGTTTTGTCCAGATTTTAATTAACTGGAAAAACCAGCATCCACTGACTTATCTTGTACTATGATTTGTGGATTTGTTATTTTTCTTTCTAATAAATGACTTACGCCTGGTATGTTAGAGACGATTTCAAAGGTGACTCCGCAGCCGGGGATGGTGCTGCGCTGGGACATCCTCTTCAGCAGACTCTGGGCAAAACCCTGCCACATAAACACACACAACCACATCGTCTTAAATAAGCTAAACTCTATATGTAACAACCTCTTTGCACACTTCCACCCACCACACCTCATGGACCACCCACCTGTCTTCCAGTGACATTAACACAGATGCGTTTCCTGAGGACCAGCTGCATGTGGGCCGGGTGGGTCAGCTCTACCACTGCGCGGACCGACAGGTAGACCCTCTGGTCAGCCGGCGACACACGACTCAGCTGGGTGCACTCGTGGACTGTTGAGTCCCAGGACGCCTCCACCTTCACCTGAACCACATTAAAAAGCAGGGGAAATTAAAAGGATAAGAGATAATTCACAACCTCCGTATTTATTCAACCTGAAATAAGCAAATTCCAGGTATTACATTTGGGTTTTTGAGAGGGAATATTATGATCTTGATGCATGTCATCTTACCTCTGGATCGTAGTGTTTGACCATTTGAAGATCAAAGTATTCATCTTCATCCTCGCCTTCAAGAAATGCATCCAGCCCCCCGGCCAGTGGGGCTGAAAGGCTGGCCTGAAAATCGTCAGCTGGAGAGATAAAAAAAAAAAAAAAAACAGACAGAAAGAGAGAGAGAGAGAGTGAATTCAACTGTTATTAAGAGAGGAGGAGAGTGTTTTTGCCAAATTACAAACACAAAAACAACAACATACCACTGAGATCCAGGAATAGGACAGGAATGTGTGTTTCCATTCCAGGGACAGGAACCCTGCGGAGAAACAGCACCGTCATCACACTGACTAAACACCTGGTCCATGATACAGAGAGAATGAGAGCTGCCTTCACTCATCCTAACACAAAAGGTTTTAAAAAGGTAAAACAATCTTGGCGGGAAAGTAAGTTATAATGTTGGGATATTTTACAGAGAATCTCAGTGTTGTATGTCTCACCATAGGAGGGCCACCCGATGAGCCCTTATGAGTTTTATTGGCTCCTTCTGCACATTTCTCTTTTGTTAGTTGTTTTCTTTTCTTCATCTCAAAATAATTCTGCATATATTACTTTTTTGTATTCTGTTTTTTTTTGGTGCACTAATTACATTTTTTTTTTTTTTTAAAGAAAGGAAATACAATAAATACATAAAAATAAAGCCTGGAACAACATATGTGCACAATAATAAAAACCAAGCAAACATGGGGAAGGGGGTAGGCATCAATACATATGATATATCAATGCATATCTCCCCTCCTTAGAAAAGAATGCAATTACACATAATCTGGTGAGGAGTTCAAGTGTGACCTTATTGTTTCCCACAGACCCTCCAAGTCCGGATCAATGTGTTAGTGTAGCAGCTGCACTTTCCATCCCAATTAGATCAATTAACTCTTCCAGCCAACTACTCAAACTGAAACAGATGGGAGCTCTTCCAGTTCATAACAATTTTTCATTTAGCTGCAAGACAACCCACAGTTATAAATGTCATCTTATTTGAAGGTAACCCATCTGTTTTGTCTCTTAACATAGACACAATAGACACACACACACACACACACACACACACACACACACACACACACACACACACCTCTCTACTGGTGCTCCAGGGATGCCACTGCCAGCTGACGGCACCAGGACAGCGTTGCGCTCTTCGGTGAGGGTCAGTCGACACTCCAGCAGCTGAGACTCCCTCTCAACATCGTCCTCTGATTTATCTGCAGGTGGCCAAACACAAACAGGAATGTGTGAAACTATCCGGGTCCCATTGTGACACATTTACAATCATTTTTTAAAACACTGTAAATCATCCATTTCTGCTTATTCAAGTCAAACAAAATTGCCAAATCTTCGGTTCCTGATTCTCTTCTTTGGACTGAAAGTGTGAAAAAACAAGCAATTTGAAGATGTCACCTTAATTTCTGGGAAATAATATTTTCTAGACATATTTTAGGAGGTCTGATGCTTCCTTCTCATTCACATGGTTGTAATGTTGTAGCAGATTGATGTCAGGCAACAATTTTAAACTACATTTGCTCCATCGTGTCTTTATATCACTTCCAACTTCAACTGTGCATAATTGGTTATAACAAATGGAGAAAGAAACGGAAAAATATGAGAGGAGGGAAATTAAGTCCCAGTTGGAGTTTCAAAAATGAATTATGCTGAGCAGCAGGAGGAGGAAATGATATGTTGCCATAAAAAGTGTAGAAATATTTTGGGGTATCTGTGTTTATGTTTCCATAGTTTTGTGGTGATTGTCAGGCTGTGTGTAATACCTGGTTTGGATACTATCTTCTGTAGCTGCTGGTCCAGATACTCCTGTCTCTGAGTGAGTATGACCAGCCACTGTTCCCGCATCCTCTCCAAGTCTACCTCCTACACACACACACACACACACACAAGCAGAGATACACACACAAACATCAGGCTTTCTGATATTGCAGTTTACATAAGAGAAACACTTATGTTAACTTTAGTCACGTACTACTTCGTTCTTTCTGTAACATGAAAACTGTAATGAATAACGATATATTTAACCACTTATAATGTACTTACTTGGTAGCTGTCCATGTCTTCATCTGCACCCTGAAATTTAAAATGAGATAACTATTATTTTTGTCCATTTCTGACAGTCAAAAACAAACAAACTGTGCTTTTTAATGTAGAAAGAGGTGTTAGAGAAGTGTTAGGCTTAAGATACGTACAAACACAAAATAGCTTGGCATGTAAATCAAAGATCGTGGTAATTTAGCTTTCACAAAACCCTTTGTCCAATACTTTCAACTAATATAAACAATCTGTTTCTCTCCTCACCCATTGTGATTCGCTTCCTTTGGAGAGGCGCGCCTGCTGAACCTTGACGTCTCCGATGGACACAGAGAGGATGGAGGCAGTGATTAGTGGCATGGTGCCTGAGTCTGCCACCGAACGCACCTCCACCTGGACCCGACGGGACTGACCCTGGTGGTACGAATTCATGTGAGAGAATTGTTTTGGCTAGAGGAGATGATAATGACATGCATTCCTAATCGATATGGTCATGGCGGCCTAGTCATGAAGTCACATGTAAAAACAGTAAAGGAAAAGAAACAAGAAGGTTAATAATGACTCACACCTTCATAAAGAGCAGACAGAAATTTAAGCTGCAAACTACATATAATAATAGAAAGCAACCTAAAATCTGATCAATATGAAAACATCTTTTACACACACACAGATTCATGATACCTGTCTGAGCTGAAAGATTCCTCCAGTGCGTACGTCCTTGGCAGGAAGCACCTCCACAGCTGTGAACTCCCCCGCCTCGTTCAGCTCCATCAGCTGCACCCACAACTCCAGCCGGCGGGTCACCTCGCTCCACCTGCGGAGGGCGAGACAAAAAAAAAAGAGGTTTTAAAAAGAGGTGAAATGAGAAGTAAACAAAGCATGCAGGAAAAATCTAGTTCTTTGAATAAGAAATCTACATTATTATACTTGTTTTTCTTTACACTAACTGTGAAAAGAGTAAACTAGGATTACTTTTTAGAAAATGCTACTTTCTTAGACTGAACAGTAAAAAGCATGGAGCAACAGCAATAAGCGAATCCAGCTTCTTGGATGTCTATCTTTGTGTAAACTGCAAGTTACTTTAAATGGTTTCAATATTAGTTTCACATCAATGCCGTTTGAAAGTCCTTGTTTTATAAATGTTTCTCCTGATTTCTCCTGAATTCATCTTAAAGATCTGTGTGTTTGTGTCACTGGACCTCTCTCTGAGGGATCGGGTCTTTGCCTGAATCACTCCGAGGTCCCACAGTGCCAGGTTCCTGCGATGGTTGGCCTGTTTGTGGCCGTACACTTCAATGGCCACCGCCCCTTCAGAGACAAACTCCACAAAGTCCTCCGACACTGACAACGACAACTCCTGAAGAGGATATGAGAGCAAGATTGAGAGTTTGATAATGAAAGAACTCGAGTTTATTCTTCAAATGGTGACAGGAAAGATTGGGCTTATAATAGGAAACAAAAAATCAATAGAATAGAATAATAGAATTGCCAATTTCCTTGTTGAACTTCCATAGATAGTGTTACCTTGGCGCTGTCAAAGACCACAGTGCACTGAGGGTCTTTGGAGGCGGATGAAGAGTTGGACGACGCCATCTCCGGGGCGATGAAGATGGGCTCCTCTTGCCCCCAAAAGTGATACTGGCAGAAGACAAAGTTAGAGAGGTGGCGGGGGAGACCGGTGGCCTGGAGGATTTTTACCTGGAGGAAGAGAAGAAAAGGAAACGTGGTTAAAAATATAGAAATAAACAACTTTTATTTTTCCATTGTGGTTTCTGCTGGTGTATTGTTTCTGAAACATGGTGAGATCGTTTTAGAAGGTCTGTAAAAGCTTGATTTTAGTTTGTCTCTCTTCTAAAGACAAGAGTTTATCATCACAAGACATCAGAAGCAACAGACAACTGAAATATAAACCTCACCCAGAGTTAATTAAACTTGTCACATTTCACACTACGGTGAGTTGGAACGGCTGCCAGATCCGTTATTAATCTGGAACTACTTTCTCACTGGCGATACTTTCATCTGAAGTTACACTCACTGATACTGAACAGCTCCTGCATGAAGCATCCTGGCTTATATATTAGAGAGAGTGGGTTTTGAGATTTTCAGATGTTTGTTTTTTTTTTTTAAATATCTTCCTAGATTTGTCTAATTTATAACAAAAAATCTTATGAAAAATAAGCAAAAAGTAGATTTTCATGTTCTCACCACAAAGTCCAGTTTGCGCTCCTGTGGATCTCCGTCTGTGTTGCTCTGAAAAGCGTCAAACAGTCCCGAATTGTTGTCCTCAGAGCCTTCTGTTCCTCGCCACAGCTCCACATGCAGCCGACCAGCCACCTAACACACACACACACACAACCAATGAGATAGTGATTAACTGAGTTTCATGGTAAAATAGTGACCCCCTACATAAGCTGAATTTGCCACTGAGGCTTATTATCATGCATTATATCAAACCAATTAACCACCAATTAACCTAACCTGAGTTCTTTCCAGATTCCTCCCACAAACCAAAAACATGCAGGTTAGCTTAATTGATGGTTAATTGGTTTGATATAATATATGATAATAAGCCTCAGTGGCAAATTCATCTTATATAGGGGGTCACTATTTTACCACGAAGCTCAATCAAGTGAAACAGATGAAGAGATTTACGATAAAGTTAGGATCATGACATAACAGCCCTGTATGCCTTATAGGATGATTTAATTAATCAAATGATATCTTTAGAGATTTATCATGTCAAAATAAACCAAGCATTTCCTGCTTTCAGCTTTCCTGCTTTTCTCCACTTTGTAGGTGACTTTAAAACACGTTGGTCTCTTTACGTCATTATTTTTAACCTTTTGCATACTTAAATGGATTCATTAATTAGTCAGTGACAAGAAACTGTAAGCAGCAGTTCTACATGCATCAAAACAACAGATGTATTCGAGCTATAAATTACAGAACTAGTTAAATTTATTGGCTATCATTCAAATTTAAAAGGACAACCAGTCCCTGTGGGCTCCTCCTACCTCTCCCTTCTGGTTGATAATGGGCACGGCATACTGCAGCTTGACGTCGTAGAACAGGCAGGCCAGGAAAACGTTGGCCACGCCGATCAGACTGTGGTTCTCCTGCTCGTCGAAGAACGGGTCGGCACGTTTGAAGTAGGAGCGCATCACCTGGGTGAGGAAAGGAAGTGTTTGTTTCCATACAGGAGTGGGCCAATTGGGACTTTTTGGGGTAGATCTCAAACAGTTTACCTCAATAAACTGAATAAAGGTGGATATTTGGCCCTGTTTTGTCTGCTATTTAGCATTTAATCCATCTGTAACACTAAATGACACAATTGCCCTCATCTCTCTGTCTTTCTTACTCACAGGGTTGTCTTCGTCATAGTCCTTCCACTCCTGGTAGAGCTCCCTCATGTCCACCAGCCTGTTCTCCATCTTCTCCAGAGCCCAGATCTGTTTCCCTTTACCTTTTCGGCGAATCTGGATGGCCGGCTCGCTCAGCACCGCGTCACGCTATGAAAGGAGAGAGAGAAGTGCGTGAGTAACTTAAAGCCTGCATGAAAGACAGGAAGCATGTCTACTGTGTGCTTGTATTAATGTTAATCATGTTCCCAAACAACCCTAGAATTTAAAAGGTTTTTTGGACGACTAACTGTGTTTTTCTTGGCTGTTTTGTGCTTTTTGGTGGCAAATGCAGCTTTTTTTTCAACCCAGAAAATGTAAAACAGATCATTAGACCCTCAGTGTGGAAAGGAAAGCCCCTACCTAACCATTGGTTGGAAAATAACTATAAATAATAAATCTCTACCTTCCTGTTAGCGTCCAGGTTGGCAGCAGGTATCTGCAAAGTGACCAGGTACTCCGTCCTCTTGTTGAGCTCCTCCGCGATGAAGCCGGCCTCCTGAGCCAACAGGTTGGCTCGAACTATCTGCTCCCTCAGACGCCTCAGGCTGCGAGTCATCATCGCCTCTCTGAACCACAAACACAAGATCAAACAAGGCATCTACGATATCTTTAACCGCATTGTAAACCTTCCGTACCCTCCTGCTGTGTCTCACCTGTCCTCGCTCCAGCGCCGCATGCGTTTTTGGGAGCCAGGAAACGACCCGGCTGAAGCAGCAGCAGCAGCGTTATTGGGCGGGCCTGTGAGATCCAGGAGGTTCGGTTTTTCGGGGGTGAGCCGTTGGCGAAGCTGCTGCAGCTCCTGTTCGTACATCAGCCTCTGACGCTCCAGGGCGCAGCGCTTCTCCTCCTCATGCTGCCTTTCCAAGGTCTGTAAGACGGACTGCAAAGGGTCTAGGGAAGAAGAAGAAGAAGAGGAATAAATTAAGAAAGAAAGAGTGAGTGGGGTAGAAAGTGATAAGGAGATGTGAGAGGTGAAAAATGTGGCAGACAAAGAGAGCAGTTTAAGATAAGCAACTTATATCAAAAGGTTACAGGAACCGTTCATCCCAAACTGAAAATTCAGACACCCCCATATTACCTGAAACTACTTCAAAAGGACCTCAAAGAGCTAAAGAGTGTGTGCGTCCAAAAGTCAAATATTTACCTCAATCTCTCTGTTTTGACAAGTAGAGTCTTCTTAAAGAGAGCTTCAGCCTTCATACAATGAGAACATTGTGGAAAATACAGGAGATAACGGGGTAAATATTGAACTTGTGGAATCATAGCTCAATCATTTGGAGGTCTAAACATCTGGATTATACTGCACAAGCTGTTTGGAGTAACTTGATGGACATATTGTGCTTTTATGAAACTGTAATAGATAACTGACCTGGTTTAATTTAAGAATGAAGCTTTTCTCTATTTTTCTTAATGTCAAGAAATACCATAAAAATACCAACGATGAACTTCCTTATAAGAATTGTGTATCTGAAGCCTGATATTCCCCTGTGCCTCAAAGCTTATTTGTTAAATGAGCCATGTTTAAGTCAATCATCTGCAGCTGAAAATAGTTCCCCCAAAAAAAGTACAATTTCCTGCTGTTTGAGTAAAACTTGCAAAAAACTGCAGTGCCCAGCAGTTTTAAGGGATTACTGAGCCTTTAAAAAAAAAAAAAAAAGAATAAGACTCTACAGCCATGTTAGTAGGCTTTGAGGTAAATGCTAAACATGCAGGTAATTAGTTTTTCTTATTTCGTATATGAGTGATACAATATTTCCATATTTATCATCTTAATTTAAAATGTTTGCATGCTAACATTTGCTTATTAGCACACAATAAAAAGTACAACCAAGGCTGTATTAAGAAAAATATGAAATAACGTCAAGACTTATCCTTAAATAATTGGTAAAAACTGGTATGAATTTAACTAATCCTGCCTTTAAGGAATATTTAACATGGTGGTGAGTGAATAGTTCCCCTCCAGCTCATAAACATGCATCACTTCCAACATTTCCCACAGACAGAGGAAAGAAAATCCCAAGGTGGATAAACTTTACTTACACCTGTAGAGATGTCCAAATCCTAGGAAAAAGTAATTTTAGATAACAGTGTACACATCTGAGCATTTATTAAGCATTATAATTATATATTGTACTCAATTTGTAGGCATTTTTATAGATTTTATGTCTGCTCTTCTGATGCAGTAAATGTTAAGCATTCAACTGTGTAAAATAATGAAAAATGCATTGTCACTGTTTTGATCACATCTGCAAAGCCAAAAAAAAAAAAAACAGGCCTTGTGGAAGTTGACACATATCAGCATGTATTTTATTATATCAGAGTGAGAATGCCTTCATGCGTTTGTCTCTCGATGAAGAGCATCTTCTTCACTGCTCTACATTTCAGTCTGACTCACCGTTGTTGCCCATGCCTTTCATCATCACTTCGGCCTGGGCGAACTCGTAGCCGAAGCTCAGCTCGCTCGACACGTCGCTGGATGCGTCAAAGTCCACCTCCAGACGGTCTGTGCTCAAACAGGTCTTCATCACAGCCCCGCTTTCCTCATCCTCACCCCCTGTGTGCGCCATATGCCTGGGCAGGTTGATCCTGTGTGTATGTGTGTGCATGAGCAAGTGGTGGATGTGTACGGATGTATAACGTGAGAAAGAGTGAGCGGAAGAAACAGGAAGTGAGACAGTGAGTCAAAAATAGGAAGAGACACAATGAAGAGTTTGTGACCATATGTAAATGAATTACAACATGACACAGAATGAGAAATGAAAACACAATGGGTTCATATTCAGCTCTCTTTAGATGAAACCGACCTGAAGAAGTGGTTGTTTCCCCACAGGATTCGGTCTCCGTGATGAAGCTGGACCGGACTGGTGACTACAGCACCATTCACACATGTTCTATAACAAAGAAATACAGATTTATAAAACATGAAAGAAAGTATTGAGATGATGCATAAAATATAATTACTTAAACTAAAAAAAAAGGTACTAATGGTCTTGCCAGTGTCAAAGAACTTGTAAATTCATTTTCAGGTTGGTGCAGGTTTCCAACCATTATTTTATTTTTATTTATTAATCCTTTATTTATAGCTGGTAGTTTCATTGAGATATGACTCTCCTTCTACAAGACCCGTGTATAAGAGGTAAAGGTAAGCAGACACACAAATAAACTACATATATACATTTACACATTAAGAAAAACATGTAAGGCTGAGTAATGAACCTCAATATTTTTGGCACCGATCAAAGTTCAGTACAGAATATCGAAAAGGTACTAAAAAGCTGGTATTTTTTTCCCATTTTTAGACTATATTATTAAGACATTTGAGTGTCTTTGATATATTTTATGCTTTTGCCTTTTATCAAGAAGACTTGCTAGGAAAATGTTCATATTCCTCAAAGTAAGGTATTGCTTTTAGTGCTGAAGCTCAGATAATGTTTGAAAAACTTGACAGTACCAAGCTCTCCCTACCAGATGTGACTCCTATAAGCTGGAGCTTTTCTGTTACTTAAAAAATATTTTACTCGTTGGACTGAATCATCTGGAAAACGTCTGCTAATGCAATATAATGTAAATAAAAAGGTATATATCACATTTCAGACGTTCACATATATTCCTTTCCATTCCCATCTTGTCAGGTGTTATAACATTTGATGAAATTCTTCCACTTTTGCAGAGGTTTACTTAATATTAAACTCTTAGGTTTTAGGGATTATCCAGATCTGTCATAATTAGTAAAAACACCTTCTTTTTCATTAATGTTCAATGACCTGAGCAAAAATGACTCCTCGGGGCTGATGGGAATATGCTACAGACAAACTGAAATCAGTGGTGCACAGAGTTGTCGTCTGTGAAGTGAGTGCATACCGAGCATTGCGGTGGGGAGTGAGCACGACGCCGCTGTTCTCCGTGATGTCGATGACGCAGTGCTCGGCTTGGATGGCCATCCCACACAGCTGGATGTCCTGCGAGTTGGCCGAGCCCACACGTGTGTGCTCCTGGACAAGAAGACACGTAGAGGGAAGATGGTCAAAATATTCACAATTTGGAAAGAACAGATGTGTGCATCTGTGTTTTTGTACACGTTAATCAGCCGCTACATGCTGAGTATACAGCGTTAGACTATGTGTGTGTGTGTGTACCTTCAGGTAGTAGACCAGCAGCTCGTTGAGGGCAGGGTCGGCGTTCAGGTTGACCAGGAAACACTTATCGTCCACCACTCTGATGCCAGACGACTGCAGGGAAATGCCCAGACTCTCCAGCTGCTTCTGACGCTCCTATTAAAAGAAAAACACATTTTCTATATTTAATTTATTCTAATATTTGGCTGCTCGATGGAAGAAAATGCAGGAGAAAAACAACTGAAGGAGCTGAGGCGAAACTACTGTGAAAATAACCTCCTTGCTGATAACGCTCCGTGAATGAGTCGGGTTAAGTCGAATTAGGTTCTGTTCATTCAGCGTGACTGAACGAATGATTGAGTGGAAAAAGGAGACAATTACTCATATTTTGATCATATCTCCTCAGTTTGATTAAATGTGTCTGCTGCACTTTTTTTTACGTGCAAAAATCAACAACAAAAAATGCAATAAAGTTCTGTTTGAGTATAACAAGTGGAATTAACTTTTTTACCATGGAAGTCCCCTTAATGAAAAAGTTCAAAGTTTAAAGTGGTTTAGCGTTATGTTAAGGTTGGGTGCAAGGTTTGGGTTTGGGTAAGTCTCCAGGAAATGAATGTAAGTCAATGTAATGTCCTCTGAAGTGTGTGTGTGTGTGTGTGTGTGTGTGTGTGTGTGTGTGTGTGTGTGTGTGTGTGTGTGTGTGTGTGTGTGTTACCTGTGCAATAGCCTCAGTTTTTCTGAGTTTGTCCTCCCATGTAACCGTCATCTCTTGGATCAGTTTCTCAGACTCCTCCAGTCGGTCCTTCAGCTCGGGGGCCTTCATAGACTGAGAAGAACACAAGCTACATTACACTACCCGCCTTCTTTTTTTTACAATGTTTTTCACAAAAAGTATTAAAGGACCAGTGTGTAGGATTTAGTGCCATCTAATGGTGAGGTTGTAGATTGCAATTAAGGCCCTTTCTAGAGCCAGTGTTTGGTTTGTCCATACTGGGCTACTGTAGAAGTATGGCGGTGCAACGTGGAAGAGGATCTGCTTCCTATGTAGATATAAAGGTTCATCATCATTCTAAGGTAATGAAAACACAACTATTCTTAGTTTCAGGTGATTATACACCAATTAAAAACATACTTATGAATATTATATATGAATAGATCCAACTTAAACTAAAACACACTGCTCCTTTATGTAATAAAGAAAACAATAATGCAATATCATATTCACGTTAAACCAAAGTAATTTCCACAGGTGTTAACACAATTGCAATCTTTTTTTTCTCCTTAATTGTATAAGTTAAAATAATCTAAACCTCAGCCGCGGTGAGCTGCTCCTTCAGTTTCTCCACTTCCTCTCTGAGCTCTCTGATGATCCTGGCGTTGGGGTCTTCGTTGACCACGGCGTGATTTACGATGCTCTTGGCCCTGTCGGCGTAACGCAGGGTGGACAGCGTCTCGTCGAAGTTGTCCGCCGCCGGGCTGATGGTGGCGACCATCGCGGTGCGACTGTTCCCACCCAGACTGTCCTGAGGGGACAAACCGAGAGTTGACACAAAAGTAATGAAAAAACCTCAGACTGTGCTCTGTAGAAATAAGAATCGCTGCTAATTTGGTTCAGAAAAACAATTACAGAATAAGTGAGAGGGGTATGATTAATGAGCGTGCTGTGTTTGGGGGAAATCAGAGGTTCTGTAGGTTTTTAGAAAGCTATGTTTAACACTTTCACAATGCTATCTGCAGCCAAATTAAAGACTAATTTAAAAAACCCAAATTAAAGACACCAAGCTGTAAAAGGTTCCTTTTTCCAACTGAGCAGAGCTAATGAAAATAGTAAGCAAAGCCTTGAAACTTAATGGGGGGGAAAAAACCAATATCAGAAAATTAATTAATCAGAGGTCCAGTTTCTTTAAATTAAAAAAATGCTTATTGTTTTAGTCACCCTGTTGTGTTTTAAAGCCGGTAAAAGAAACTGGATTTTATATTCTGACAAAGCAGCACCTGTAATAAGTCTCATGATGAGATTTTAACACTGTACAATGCCTCTAAGGATGTTGGTGGAAAGCATGCAGAAAATAAGAGGTATTTCTGGTTTAAAGTTATTACAGTAAAGCTCATTATAAGCCTTCAAAGAAAGCTAATTAATCGATGGTAGGATTACAAGCTGCAGATGGATAGAAATGTATTTTCCTGTTGAATCTTTACTGAGAATCTCTGGTATGTTCTTCTTTTGTACCTTGAGCAGCCAGGTGAGCACAGAGTCTCTGTAGGGAACAAACTTGCTCCTGTTCTTCCCCGCTCCGTGGTCAGCCAAGGCTGAAATCACCAAACCAAGAGTACTGAGAGATCTTGAAGGGGGAGGGATGGAGAGAGGGAGGAAAAGAGGGGAGGGAGGACAGAAAAATAACACCACAAGTCATCCAGACATTCTTTATTACATATTATTGACCTTGTTGAGACTCACATCAGTTTTTTAACGCAGTTTTCAGCGACTGCAGCTAAATAAAATATATATAAAAAAGGGTTTCAAGTAACAAATGTAAGTGTAGACAGAAAACAAACATAATCCCAGCCAGTAATCCCCTTTGAGGAAAACTGCTTGGCCACTTAATTTAGTTCCTGGAAGTAAAAGCCGGCTCCACTGAAGGTTATAAGTCTTTTATTGTGATGTTTTTTTGTTGTTGTTTTTTTTAGATTTTCAGCTGACTTACTTATTGATGTTGCTGCCTTCTTTCAGTCTTTCCCCCGCTGCTCCAGTCTTGGCTGCACGTTCGCTGCCGGCCAGATCCACCAGACTCAGCTTGCTCACCTTCTCTCCACTCGTCTGGAGCGAATGCATATTAAAAATTAAAAAAACATCATATTAAAATCCATTGTACTCTATTAAAGACAAGTTGCAGTTCTGGAGATTCATTTAAAGACTTTAACAGATTCATGGGTGAGCTTTGATGTGTGAATTAAATGACAAAAACATTTTCTGATATTACATTTAAAGTCAATTTAAAACAAAGATTACAGCTGAATAGAAAAAATAATATAGAAAAAAAACTAATCATATAGGTCAACTTGAGCTCTTTGAAGATGTATTTTTCTCCATTTTTGACATTTTATTGAAACAATTTAGCAATTAATTGGAGAAAACGATCAAAAGCTACATACAGTATAATTTAGACATTAACGCTGATAATAGAGGATTTATTTCTTTTAAAAAAAGGGGTTATGACCCTGTTTGATGTTGCTAAGTGTGTCTGTGTCTTACCCCAGACTTCAGGTCCATGAGTGTGTGTGTGAGGATGATGTTGAACACAGCGTGGGATCTGCTGCTCTCTTCGTTCATGTTCGTGGCTGCGACGGTGCGAGATTTATTTCCCTCTGACATCAGGGACTCTATGTCCTGTCAGAGACAACGCAAATAAACAAAAGTCATGTAATGAAAGAACTTTCCCCCTCGGCAGCGCGATGTAATGAAAGGTAAAAGAAAAACAAAAGGAGTAATTAGATGTAGCTCATAACGAAAAGCCTGCGGTACCTTGTAGCTGGCCACAGCCAGACGAGACAGGCCGTCAACGTAAGGCCCCAAAACTTTGTGCTCTCTCACCCTCAGCGCTTGTCGACTTCTGGAGAGACATTAATCATCGAATACAGTATTATTCAACCCATTTGAAAACATAATATTAATATACTTAAGCAAAATATCCCAGAAAACGTAGCCTTAATGACGCACTTTCTCCAGCATGTATCAAAACAGAGCTATAAAAATCTCAGCAGGGTCCAAAGATTTCCCATGCAGGGTCATTAAATGAAATATGTATATGACTCCTTTAACTTTCACAGAGTCATACTAAACAGTTCCTCACCCTTTGGGGTCGAGCAGGTCCCGGACCTTCTCGTTGTAGATCTCCATGTAGGAGACCTCCACGGTGAAGCTCTCCCCCTCCCGGGCCTCGTGCACTTTCCTGTTGAACAGCGAGCTGCAGAGTCGAGGGATCAGACCAGGCTGCTCCGCTGTGCCCATCATTGTGTACGACTTCCCGGAGCCTGAGGACACACAGGTCAAAATACTGAGTGGAGAAAGAAAAACAAGTGTCTGAATTTACTGAAGACATGCAGAACATGATTTCTGTCTGTACAATTATAATAAATAAAACTATATAAGTGAAAGTGTGTCAAGGCTTTAATATTTAGCTCTTTCTGAAAGAGTTTGGTAACTCGTTCCACCACCAGGGAACTACTTATTTAGATGAAAATGAGGCCAAATATTTAATTAAGAACAGATCTGGAGAGTATGGCTAATGATTCCCTAAAAAAGCATTGTATGTATGCATGTATGACTATAAATAAACAGATGCACCACAACACTTCACAAGCTTTCATGAAAATTCAACAGGGATAAATTAACACTTCGTATAACAGAAAAAAATAAGTGTCTTCATGGCAGAGATTCAGATGAGTTAAAAAAAAAGACATACCAAAATAAACCCACTAACAAGTTATTTTGGGCACAGAGTGTCTTCCAAATCAATATAATATCATGCTATAATACATTCTCCAGGCTAATAATGTTTAACTTTTGTCTAACTAGAACATCTTGATCACACTAACAAGGCACCTGGAGAGGTCAACGTCCTTTGACATGTTTAGCCCACCTGCTTTTAATAAAAAGTACAAATTTATGCCTCATTAAGATATGAGACACAGTACACACAGGTGTAAGTAATAACATGAATCATCACTGCAGGTTTCAGGGGCCTCGTGTGGTGCAGGTTGGTTTCAGCCAAATGGAGCGTAGCCGTCGTTAAATGTGTTAAGTTTCACCTGTGCCAAAGTCAAAGTATCTGCTGTAATAAAGACCTACAGCAGGGCCCTGGATCCAGCACATCTAACTGAAATGCAGCCATTATTAGCGTTATTAATTACAGCTGTGTCAAAATGTTGTTAAGATTGTTTGCTGGAGCCCTAACAGTCAGCAGCCATCATGGTGGCAAACTGTCTAAAAAAGAAAACTGCTTAATTTGATTGAGCGCTGCATGCTGGGAATAACCATAATCAAAGAGTACTGTAAGAAAAAAACAATCAAACTGTGTTAATATCAACTGGAAATGAACCGATAAACTTTCACTAAACAAGACGCAGGTGTGACTTAACATTGACATATTAAAGGATTTCTTCTGTATTTATGTTAACCATAATTCTGGCATGCAGGGGTTTAACTATTACCTGTCTGTCCATAAGCAAAGATGCAGGCGTTGTAGCCCAAAAAGGCGTTATCCAGCAGACTCTCTCCAAGGCACTGGAACACAACTTCTTGACCTGCACAGACATAAAAAAAACATGTACTTTAAGAGGCTACCAGAGCTATACATCAACTTTAAATTCAAGATTACATTAAAAAGAAAAGCAATGTGGAGGAAAAGCTGCAGGCAAGTAAAAAAAAAACTATCTTTTCAGATTCTGCACAACTTATTATTTTCACTCTTTCACTGCCCAGAATAGACATGGTGGAGACTTTATTCAGATTCAATGCATCTAAGACTGGCTGCTGAATAATTAAAAGCCCCTCACATTGTTAAGAAACCCTCTTGGCAATATTATTGTTTTACCAATTTAAAAGATATTCAGCACCACAGAACTGATCAAGAGGTAAACAATGTGTAACTCTGCATCCTGCGCTCTGATTCAGTCCCTTTCTACAACTCCATAAATAGTTCAGAATATCAGGAAACATACTGCCATGAGATAAGTTTGAGAAATGACTCACCAGGCAGTGAAGTTGCACACAAAGCTAAAAACACAATGACACTGTGTAAAATGTACTAACCCGCAAACTTGTCTTTCTGAGATTCATCAATGGACCAGAAACAGTGATCATAGGCAAAAACCTGAGAACACACAAGATACTGGATTAAAATCTGAAACAACTAAAGCAGAACATATAATGAAAGACTTAAAGAATGAATTTATGCATTAAAAAAAAAAAAAAATCTTATTTAATTGAGAGTTTGATTCAACTCACCTTTGGCTGATTCCTGCAGGCAGAAGAGAGACAACATGAAAATAATCAGTTAACGTTTGGTGTTTAAATGAACATGAACATGTCAAACAAAGCTGTAAAACTATTTTAAATCTCACTGCGACTCTATCACAGGCCTGTGGATTTACACACCGGTGGAAACATAGCAAGCGACCTCGCCGAGGCAAGGACATATGAATATATTTATCACTGGTGATATTCATTCATCCGTAACTCTGATCCAGCTTAAAAAGTGTCAGGAAAACAAAGTTCATGCTGAAGCGGAGTCCTGATTCAGCAGCACTTAACTTTCACACACAGTAACAAGCAGTCACACTTGGAAACTCTCCAGGTTGTTGTTGTTGAATGTAGGGAGAAAGTTACTTGTTCATTTTTCCCCATTGTGTGGAAGACGTGCACATCCAAAACAGAAAACCAGCTGCTGGTCTAAAGAACTTAATCTGTGAAAGGCAGAGCTCCCAGTGTAGATATAGTTTTAATGGGATATCAAGAGTGATGTTTCATATAAATGTACACTTACATGTATACCTGTAAATGGGTCAGTGACAAATAAGGGTTGGCAAGATGAGCAATTCAAAAATATCTTTAAAAATGTCTTAAAAGCAGCATCAAGTTTGTTAAAATGTACATTTTGTATTTTTGTTGGTTTTATGTCATTTGAAAGGACATTTGCACCATTTTTTTAAACCAAAAGTAAGACTGAATGCTCCTGTAAATGTCAAATGGTGTAACCACAAAAGAATGATAAATATTAAATATTTAATACACCTACAGTGTATTTAAGTGGACTTATACAAATAATGACTTCATTTTAAAAATGTTTAAATGGTTCCTGATCTCCATGATTCCCCAGATTAGATTTAATATTTGTAACAATTTATCCCAATTAATCTAAGATCATAAACTAGTTGATATGGTGTTTTATTGAGAATTTAGTGTTTTTAAGCAAGTTGAATTATTTGGTACAAAGTTTTTATGGTTACACCACTTAGACATTTTTGCCATAATCCTCTAATATATTCTCTCTAAATGGATTAAAAGCAGAAATTTGATGCTGGGTCCACAAAAAAAGAAAGTGTGAAAGTTATTCACCCGTTTACTTTCACATTCTAACCCCTTTAAATTTGACTAAACCACATGGACACGAAAAAACATCATTGACCCTTGTATATGTATGTCCCATTAAAACTATGTCTGCATTAGGAGCTACAGTGAGCGGACTTTCTTCTGTCTCCCACCAACATTTTCCCACCCAGTCTGGGGAGTCTTTGACCCTTGACCTCTTTAATCACAAGACTGCTTCTCTAACCTTGATGCCAGTGGTTCCCAACCTGGGAATCACAAGCTCATTTTAAAGGATTGATAGATGGTTCAAGGTTTGAAGAAAAAAAAACATTTCAGCATTATAAATGAATGCATGTTATGTTTTTTCCAAATGTTTGTCTAGTTTGTGCCTCTTTTTACTATGAATTTACCCCCTTAGGCCTGTTCTTATAATCATTTAAGTGAAGTGAACTGAAAAGAGAAAAACTGGTTGAGCTGATCACTTTACTGAAGCTAGATGATCTTGTTGGCCAAACAGCAAACTTATGACACTTTAATGTTGTTTTTTTAAATTAGAGTGACATAAAAGCCACTGTTTCTTTTAATGCTTGAATACTTTATACTTAAAATAAAAGAAAAAGTGTGAAAGGACTCCAGGTCAAAGTCAGTGGAGTTAGAAAGGAGAATTTTCAAGGATACCGAGTCGAGGGTGTTTTAATCGTTTGCAAAGCTTCAAAATCTGTCATGGTGACTAATCCTTTTTGGCTCATTGCGAATAAAGCGGGGAATGTGACCTTCAGCAGCACTAAGAGCCTGTCGGTGTCCCAGAGACGCCAGCCGAGCCCAAATCTCTGCATTCTTACCAGGGCACTTAAGAAACACGAGTCACTGAGTTTTAGCTTCAACCCAGCGCAGCCGACAATAGTATCCTGTGCATCAGTCACTAAACACATCACCGCATTCCTGCAAGCGGACGTCAAATTTAATTATCGGACATGTTCTGTGCTGTGCTGCGATTTTATGGCGTCAGTCATCAGTGTAGCGTTTGTGTGAGAGCAGAACACATGAGATTTTGTATTATGAGGTTAGATTAGACGCCATAAATCCAATGCTAGATTCGTTACATGTTGGACGTTAAATGCATATTAAATCTCTTAGTGCTTTTCATATCTTGGGCCTTCAGATGCACATTCCTGAATTAGATTTAATAAACAGTATTTTATATATTCTTAAAATATCAAAGACCACATCGGAGCTAGTCAAAGTGGTAGTGACAGAAAGAGTGTGTTATACATGAAAGTGGTGTTAACGTCTCTTTTGAGCTGTTATTTAATCTCCTTAGATCATTTTGAACCTTTTCTAACATGAACATTTATAGCAAGCTTTACTTTGGGAAAAGTGCTAGATTGGTTATATGATCATGTACCCTTCATATCTTAGGTCTTCTGATACACATGCCTGCATCAGATTTGAATTAAAACTCTCTATACTATCAGAAATAGTCAAAGTGGTAGAGACAGAAAGAGTGTGTTGTTCATGTAAGTGGTGTTGACATCTGTTTTGGAATTTTTTTTAATCTCCTTAGATCCTTTTGAACCTTTTCTAACATTAACATTTCTAGCTTTACTTTAGCGAAGCTTTCAGGAAAAGTTACAGAGGCCATCATTCATTCAAGGCAATGAGGGTTCAGTCTACAGTCACCAAAGTGGCTCTGGAGCAAAGACATCTAATCACAGTGTAGTATTAGAAAGCTGGGGGAAAAAAACTGAAAAGAAAAGAAAACTGAAAAATGTAATTGGCTTAATTTTATGAAGAAAATGTGCGTGTGATTGCTGCTGCTACATGTGAAATAGTTGAAATGCTGGATTGGTCGAAGGTGTAGTTGAAGTGTTAAAAGTGATACAAGGAGTTTAAGATTCAGGTGAAGTTTGAGCATTGAAAGGAGTTGAATTGTAAAAAAAAAAATTGAGTTGGAAATGTCAATTTAAGTGGAGCTTCTGAAAGACATAAGTGCCGGTTCATGCCTATAAATTGACAGACAACGTTAGCTAAAGTGTTTGCTTATTGATCAAAGGTGACGACCTGAAACCTGAAAGGGTTTGAAGTGTCAGTGAAAGTGTAAGCAGTAAAATGAGTTAAAATGTTAACTGAAGCAAAGTAAGTAGTGAATCCAGTTGAAGTGTAATTGGAAGAGTTGGAGATGAAATTATTTAATATTAAAAAGTAAAAAAAGAAAGCAGGTGAAATGTCTGTTGACTTGTCAGTGGAAAAACGTATTGAAACGGAGGCGCTGAAGACAGTTCAAGAGTGTGTAAGCAGTTGAAGCGTAAGATCTGAAAGTTATTTAAGACTGACAAAAAGAAACTTGGTTGTATATGCTCGTTGGACAGGTTACGATAAATCATACTTAAACATATGCACCAACTTTCCAGAGAAGCCCCATATGAAGCGCAGTACCAAACCCAACTCTTAAACAAAGTCTCCACTCAGGTAAACACATCAATCTGGGTTTTAAAAAAGGGCTGCAAATTTTGGTCATGGCCACACATGGTGGGCTGTAATGAAACAAGGCCTCCCTATGTACGACTTGGCCCGTTCATGAAAGAGCAACATTAAGTCCTGTCCTCTCCTGGGCTGGCGAGGACATTCCTGAGATAACTAGCAGAGTCTCACAGCACCAAGGACTCACTAAAGCAGAGGGAGGAGGAAGGCAGGTCAGCAAGTCTACGACCAACAATGTTCAGACCTACACTACGTTACATCAGCCAGGGTGTACCACATTTCAGTGACTTGAGACTACAGAGCCCTTCTTGGTTGGACGGTCACACATTAGAGATGCATAGCAGTTCTCAAAGTCAGGATATGAAACAAGCAAATATGTTTGATGCAATAAACAGATTTTAAAAAAGGCCCTTTAAATTACAGTTGTTATCAAAGCCAAGCCCAGATAAGAAAGCCCTCACAATTTCTGTTTCATTCTCTAAACACTGTTCTGCAGAGGCTGATAAATATCCCAGCAAAACCCTTCAAGGGCAGCTCACAGCACATGTAGTAAAGTTTTACAGGCCTGCTAACTGCTAATAAGTTAAGTTACAGCAGCAACAAGTCTTCATTAATCTCAACCATTTTCGAGAGTCTGAGAGCAGCTGCTGCATTACCTGCTGCAGCGAAACCTGAGGGTGCTGTTACATATTAACACCCCCAAGGCTCACACGAGCAAGTTCAGTTAAACCTGTCGGGCCGCAAGCTGACTAAGCACAAAGTAAGTGAAATTGGCTAGTCGCAAAGCTTTTGTGTGAGAAAGATTATGCTCATAACATAATAATGTTGACTGAGAAGCTAATCAAGAGTGCTTTTATTAGAGAAACTGATGACTCCCAGTTAAAACCAGCTCGCTTACTGACTGTCAGGCGGGTCAAACCAGTTTACTTTTTGCACTTCTGCTTCTATATGAGCCATCTGGGACCACAGAAGTACTTGTCTGTGATACGTGCAGCTGGTGAAACCTGTTCACGTCGGGCCCCAAAGGGAAACATACAGCAGCTGAAGCATGTCAGGGCAGATGAGACACACACTGAAACAGACAGACACACACACACACAAAAATGCATAGGATAACTATGAAATATGAGCCTATCTCTTTTAACAAAGGCAGGGATTCATACTGTCATGGCTGCAGGGTGATTGCCCTAAGGGATATTTACCGAACAAGGTAACCTGAGCAGGGGCCAAAACCCTCCAGGGAGCATCTACCTGCACTGCTCTGCCTGGCTGACTGTTACAGGAGGAGAGGAGGAGGACTGGACTGCTTTGGCAACATATAAGGGGACACACAAAACACGCCCAGTGGCACGCTTTTAAATTTACAGCAGAAACAAAAGACACATTTGCATACTGCCTGAATGCATTAATCGCATTTTAAAAAGTACAGAATCTGCGTCTTTCCTCTCCTTTCTTCTTATTCCCTTTAGTCAAGAGAAACTGGCTACCTGAGCAGGACTGAGCTGGAACAGACTCCTATTCAGCTGCACAAAAATCTGTCAGCTGACATTTCAGTCTTCAGCTGTTGTCAGTGGTATTTAGACCAATGACGGTGTATAAAACACGTCGGCGTACGTGCATTAAATAGTCCCATTTTTGTCGGCGTGTGATGTCACTATCCCGTCCATGTTTTTCCTCCCCCCGCACCCCTGCACAGTCCTGAGTCCTGACAAACCTTTTCCAACAAGCAGTAACATAGACCTTTTTTCAGCAATGGAGAGGAGGAAAAAAACAAAACAAACAAGCTCTGTAACACATTGACTCTGAGGAATGAAGGCTCTATTGTTTGTCGAAAACAACAAATTAGCCCTGGCTTCACAAACAGCACAGATATGGTGTCTATCAAGAGTTTATAAGTCCCTTTGGTGCTGGACCGAGTTGTTAAAAAATGCCTTTGTTTGACCCATAAAACCCAGACTAATGAGCAGCCGTACGGTCCAACTCATAACTGCAGAAAGTGACAGTGGCATGTTTCCAATTTACAGTCAATGCTTCCAACAACATCTGTCATTTTTTGCTCTCATTGCACAAAAGAAAAGACACACTTCCATACTGACTGGATGCAGAAGTTGTATCTTAAAGTACTGCACATGAATCTTGACTCTCTCTTTTTGTTATTGTTCCCCTTCGGTCTAAAGACTACCTGAGCAGGACTGAGCTAGAACAGACACACCCTTTATAAAGAGAGGAATAATGCAGGAAGGATAGAGATGATGAAGTAAGAAAGGAAAAAAAAAAAGGATGGGCGGGGTGACGGTTGGATCTAAATCTCTTGTATGCAACACTAGCTGCTAACCAGACGGGCTGGTTAGAGTCTGTATACATTGTGCTGCTATTAGCATGCAGGAAATCAAGTTCATGAAACTCCTTTACTGTAAATACTGTGTGTGTGTGTGTGTGTGTGTGTGTGTACACTCTTCAAATGGGATTTTAGAGGGATATCAGCTCATTTCTGCACTTAATATACAGTATTTCACTAATAATCATCATTCTGTGAGCAAAATCATTATCACTAAAAACTGATTTGGCTGAGTTTTGACTTAAATAATCCATCTTATTGCTCATAGCCAATTAAAAGTCAACCCAATGCACTTCAAGGCACTGCTTGCCATCGAGAGTGTCGAGACTCCTCTAAGGGGCCTAAACATGATGGAGAATAAGATAAGAAAAATATGTTTATTTCTGCTAAACAAACTATGTTCTGTTTGCCAAAGAAAAAAACAAACAACTAGCTTCTCCAGAGATCTCAACTGTCCATTTATGCTCAAATTACAGGATCATTTCACTTCTTCAGGCCTGTTAAAGTTACTCAAATGAAACAGTCTGAAAAGGGAGCATCACACAAATTACACATACAATAAACAAAAGTTTGACCCTGAATTTTATATTGTTATATTTTTTTATAAAGAAGCCAAACATCTGCAGTTGAGAGCTTGGATTCTTTCTCTGATCACTGAAGTTTGTGAAAGAGGAAAACTGAGATTGTGATTTGGGTGAAATAGAAACTGAGTCCTATTTTCTTTTGGACGTTTTAAGGGTTAATCTTATCATTAAATAGCTCATCAAAACTCTGAAATATCCTGGTGCACAGATGATCAAAAATTGGTATGGAAGTGATGTGTTTAAGTTTGTTTCAAAAGCCTTAAAAAGAAGGTAAGGTGAATTATTTAATTAGTATTTATCCTGATTTCTTCAGTACTGTATATTGTATATGTTTATTTATGATTTTTGATGGTCTGAAGCTTTGTTTGTTAGGGCTGGGTCTCGATTCTGATTTCTTAATTCTACTTGATTTGATTCAATATCGATTCGGTTAGGGATATTTCAGTTATGATACAAAATTTGCTTAGATATGAAAGTGATTCTCAGAGAACTGATGCTGTAAATTGTACAAGGATCCCTCTACCTGGTCCATAATTAAATATATTAATGATTACATTACAAATTGACCCAAAA
Source organism: Scomber scombrus (assembly GCF_963691925.1). Lineage (NCBI taxonomy): Eukaryota > Metazoa > Chordata > Actinopteri > Scombriformes > Scombridae > Scomber > Scomber scombrus. Next base: position 6,901,563 of record NC_084986.1, read on the forward strand.
GCATCTACATTAATACACTTTTTATTTAATATGAACACACCACATCAGTCAATACAATACAGTGCAGCTCTACAGACTCAACAGTCAGTGATTATTGAAAGACCAGGTAAGCAGGTGCAGGATTTTAAATCAAATCACCAAACAGCTGGTTAAATGTGGCTACACACAAACCTACTGTAATGCAAACATCACTAATACCTAAGGAAAACATACACTTAACTGTTGATTGACTCATAAAGCTTGACGTGATATTGTGGACAGATCTCATTGAACATGGCGGGAGCTGTTCCACTGAAGAGAGTGCTGAGCATAAAGGCTGATGTATGGATGAGGCATATGTTAAAATACTGAGCTCAGATTTTATGAATTGATATCAGATATATAAAAATTAAATGAAGACTGATTTGCTTTTTTCCCTTTTTTTTCTAAACCCAGCCCTCTTGATTATGAAAGTTGTTTAAGTTGCTTCTATAGTTTTGGACTTTCTTTGCTATTGGAAAAGTATACACACCACTCTGATCCTAACATGTATGAATATCTGATGTCTTGAAGCCACATGTAGGCTGAGCATAATTATATGCATGACACATTATTTAAAGGGCCACTAATGGAAAAAGGGTGGGTGAGCTGCAGCTCTAGGGCAACACCTAACAAACAGCATGAGTCCTGTATAAACCTCCAATGTTATTATTTTGAAAGAGATTTCACTCCAACCTGTTAAAATGCTTCATGTAAAACAGATAAAAGCCAAACAAATAATGTGGCTGAGGCCCACAGTGTGCAAAAACAAACATTGAATGGTTTTGCATTTAACGGGAGATAAGGTGATAAACTAGTGTGTTCAACTCTTTATTGCTTACCGGGGATCTCCTTTGTTCATGCCGGTGATGGCTGGATGCAAAACTGTCTGGTTTCCTTCCATTTCCACCACACATTTTGTCTTCAGCTCTTTTTCTGGACAAAATCAAGGAGATAAAAAGCAGATTATGCATTTTTGACAGTTAAATTAGCTGCATGAAAAATACTTATGTAACAGTTCATGAGCTTTTTAACAAGAAGTGAAATGTGCAGTGAATTACATAGCTTTTGTAAAAGGGCTATAACTGCAATAAAGCATAAAAGGGATTGATCATGATAATGTTCCACTGTAGACACTGACAGCTCACATCACAGTATAACAGGTGGCATACAGTGTGTGTGTGTGTGTGTGTGTGTGTGTGTGTGTGTGTGTGTGTGTGTGTGTGTGTGTGAGTGTGAGCCAGTTCCTCGTGATCATAACGCAAGCAGCCCAACACGGAGAGGCAGGAAATAGTTTTATCAATGATGATTCATGCAGGACCTGCCTGTGCAAACATTACGACCCGTTCACTAATCCCTGAGCTGACAGTAAGGAAAAGCAGGGTCACACCTTCTCTTCCTCATTCCTACGTGGGAGGGTTTTTAAAAAAAAAAGTTGGGAACAGCCCTGGAACTTCCCGTCAGAACAGGAACAAGGGCAACATGTGTGGTAAGACTTTTCAAGGTTAAAAAGACAAGTTTGTAAAGCACTGCAGAAGTCCAAAGTGAAAGGTGATTTTATGAAATTAAAAGGACATTTTTTATAAAGAAAGTTGATACTGTTTTGACACACAAAAATCTGCCAGCTGTCATTTCAGTCCTCAGCTGTTATCAGTGGTATTCAGATGAGTGACGGTGCATGAAACGTGTCACTGTGGGTGCATTAAATAGTCCCATTTCTGTCGTGATGTGATGTCACTGTCCCTACGATGTTTTTCCACTCTCACAGCACTCCTGACAAACCTTTTCCAAAGAACAGTAACATAGACCTTTTTCAGAGCACGGAGAAAACACTGACTCCGACGAATGAAGGCTCTATTGTTGAGTCGAAAACAACAAATTATCCCTGGCTTCACACAGACACACAGACACACACACACAAACACACACACAGATATGGTGTCTATAAGAGTTTATAAATCCCTTTGGAGCTGGACAGAGTTGTTTGAGTCATAAAACCCAGACTAATGAGCAGCCGTACGGTCCGACTCATAACGGCAGAAAGTGACTGTCTTGTCACAAGGTTTGAGTGACATAAGTCTCACCTCTCCTGTTCATCGGCCGTACACGAACAGCCACCTTCACATTGGACTCACTCAGGTTGTTTTCATCCATGGTGCCACCTGACCTGTGGCAAACAAATGAATGGACACAAATTCAACCATATACCATACTCATATACAGTCATATACCTTGCTTATATAGGCCTATATATGAATATGAGTGTATATAAGCCTATATTCCTCATATATATAGTAAAGGTATTTATGTATTTTTGTGCAGGTTTACCTAATAACCTGCCTAAGTTGCCTCATATAGACTCAGTGGCCACTTTATTACACACCTGTACAATCTGATGTAATCCAATACACCAGCTCAGCCATAAACATTGCTTTCAAGATGCTGTCATAAAGGGATAAATCAATTATCTGTTTTGGCATCTCGTCATAGTTGGTGGTGGTTGTTGTACTGGGCTGCATTACATTCAGAGATGTTTTTTAATATTCAGCCTGGACACAAATTTACAGAGAACTTATAATTTAATTAACACACTCCTGAGTGTGTCAACAAAAACTGAACATTATAAACCTCAGGTTGTTGTCAACAATGGTGCCACCTGACCTGTGGCAAATAAATGAATGGACACAAATTTAATCATATACCATATTCATATAAAACCGTATAGGCTTATATATGCCTACATATGAATATGAGCATATAGGCTTATATATACACTCATATATGTAGTACAGGTGTATATATTATGCAGGTGTAGCTAATAAAGGGGTACCGCTGCATAAGTTGCCTCATATATACTCTGGTACAATCTAATGTTATCCAATACACCAGCTCAGCCAGGTTTTTGACGCTGTCATAGAGGCATAAATCAATTGTGTTATGTTTTAGCATGTAGGTCACAGTTGGTGGTGTTGTTGTGCTGAGCTACATTATATTCAGAGATGGGTTTTTTTTAAAAATATTCTGCATGGACAAAAACACTAGAAACACATCTAAACTTATACATGAACCTATAATTTAACTTATAAACTTCACATAAAAGTGAAATTCATGGCAGAGCTGATGTATTGAATTGCATTAGATTGTATAGGTGTATCTAGTAATGTGAGCATATATATTTATACACACTTATATACATATATTCCCTCCTAGAAGTAGACTTGACTAAATATAAGCAAATATGCAATCTCTCCATAGGTAAAAACACAGTAACCTACTGACTGCTGCTTGTTGTGACAATATTCCCACTTAAACTCGACTCCCTTCAGCTTGTACGAGCGACTATAAAGCCAAAACCAGCTGAAATATAAGCGATATTAGTGAGAGGACAGTACTAACCGTGTGAAACAGTGCGCAGCAGTCCGACTCCTTCAGGCACCTTCAAGTACGCACAGCAGCAGCTAGCAGGACGCTAACGAGAGCTGGAAAACAGGAGCAAACAGGAGCAAACACACAGAGAAGGGGTCAAATATGTTCACATGTTGACAGCTGATAAGTGTCCCCTGCTTTTTCTATTTATTAAGTCATTTAAACACACACACACACAACACTCACACCACTCACAACAGCGCGTTCAGTTCATTCTCCAAGGCTCTTCCACCTGTTGCATTTCCTGAAACTTCCCCCTAACCTCAAAGAGAGATCAGTCAAGCCATGTCAGCTCGGCACAGCTAAAGGGATTTGCCGTGAGATTTAGTAAAGTGAAGCCTGGAAGTTCCCAGCTGCGCCTCTAGTGCTGCTCAGCTCTCCAAAATACCTCCAGAGAGGTGATCCAGCGCCTCTAAGCGGAGCCACATGCATTACAAGTCTGCACTTTTTCCTTCCAAAAAACAACATAATAATAAAACAAATAAAGCATCGTTTGCTTATAATATAAAGTGAATTGTGCATTTATTTTAATTTAGATTGGCAGCTTTAATACTCGGTTGTTAGTTTAAATATAAGGGGAGGCTGGTTTACGCCGTTTTACGACAGTTTCAACTGCAGGTGTTGCGTCGAATTTCGTCACCCCTCAATTAAATGACCCCTGCTGTTAAAAATGGGTTTCTTATAGCACTTAATCCACATTAGAGTTAAACTATGGTTATGCTTAGGTGGTAGGGGTTAAGGTTAAGCACCTCAGAAGTTAACTGGAAGGGATGTTATGTGGAGAAAAGGAGGGGGACACACTCTAACACGGGAACAGTTTGTGTCATAACACCCGGATCCGCGTATGGTGGCAACGTGAGGTTGTTTACTGTCTGCTATCAGCCGTCTAGACTAGAAAAAAACAGATGTACGCCCTCTGACAGATAGATATCTTTTTATATTAAGAAACCATACTCAGTGGAAGACATGGGGAAGCCAAAGAAATCGAGTGAGTTTGTGACAAAGTGTTTAAAAATGTCTTAAATGTGTCTGAATTTGACAGGCTGGCTGTAGCTTTTTGCTAATGCTAAATGCAAGCATGCGTCTTGTAATCTGACAGTGATGTAACTCTAGTTATAACTCATGTTTTAAACATTTTAAAGGGAGATATTGCTGGTTGGAGACTATAGTAAAGCCTTTAATGTACAGCTAATAACCTTATTGATTGCTAACTAGTTGTAAATCCATCTTTTCTAATGCCATGTATCCAGGGTTGGGAAGGATGTTTTGGAAATTTAAAAGGTTACAGATTACTAGTTTCCCTATTTAAAGTGTAATAAGTAATGTAACTGTTTCAATGGCTTTATCAAACTAATGTAACTTATTACATTTGATTACATTCCTAATTTTGTAATGAATGTCCTCAGCTGTTAGGGTAAGTGTACCCATTAAGTACCAAAGTCTAAGTTCAGGTGTTTTTCATGGATACTGACATGATTTACAAGGGAGATCATTTCTTATAAAGCAACATTTATCTCTCATTTGAAAATGTATTCATTATTTCATGTACATTTTGGAATATAAAAAAAAATTATATTTTATTTAAAAAGTCAAAAGTTTGAAATGGGCTTAATTGGTACTATGACACCATTTAAACCCACGTCATTATTTTTTTCACAAAATATTTACAAAAATGTATTTCGTAGAATTAAAAACAGCAATATATGTATTCAGTAACAAAAAACATTTTCATAAGTTACTGTAATTTAATTTTACATTTTTTCTCAGTTACCTTAACGGATAACAGTTACACTTATTCTGTAATTAAATTATGTAATGCCCTTACATCTAACTCTCCAACACTGGATATAACTGCAATTTCATCATATAATACCATATTTCTACATTGAAGTACCAGAAATTGTGAGGCAGTTTTTCATCCCATAACATTACAGTAAATCTATTAACACTTTATTGATTGTTGCTGTTTTTAGGTGACCTCAGCCGAGCCGAGCTGATGATGATGACCATTGCTGATGTCATCAAGCAGCTGGTTGACGCTCATGAGGAGGGAAAAGACATCAATCTAAACAAGTAAGTATTCTCCTTGTATACATTATACAGTGTACATTTCATAACACAAACAACAACAACATAATTCTTGAAAATCATCTCCATTCTTTACTCCACCTTTTACTTTTCCAAGCTGTCAAATGACTCACGACTCTTATGTCTTTTCAAACAGAGTGAAGACTAAGACTTCAGCTAAATATGGACTTGAATCTCAGCCTCGTTTGGTGGATATCATCGCTGCTGTTCCACCACAATACCGTCGCGCTCTGGTGCCCAAACTAAAGGCTAAACCGATCCGCACAGCCAGCGGGGTACGTAGCCCTCGTGTTCAGTTGTTTGATTGAAATTGCAAACCAAAAGGTAGCATGATCTTTACTCACTCATTCATCTGGTGTTAAAAATCAAATGTCTGTGCCCTGTAGGCAGTGGGAATTTTAGTCTCCACCATATTCTTGATTAATAAACATACAAGAGGATCAGATGTTATTGTCAAATGTAAAGGTTGTCTTACCTGAGCTACTATCGGATGTTAAAGGTTGAATGTTTTCTCAGCTCTACTTTGTTTTTTTCATTATTTGTGAATAAAGGCATGAACACTACACAAGACTGAAAGTGACAGTGGCTGCAGAGATTGTTTTTGGACAGATTATATTAAAGAAAGTGTGAAAGTAGGAGCCTATAGAAGTCTTTTATACTTTTTTAGAAATCTTTGTCACATATCTTATTATGACTTTTTGCTTAAATGTGACTTCTACAGAATAGAGGAACAGTTAAATTATTCAGTGCTTTTTTCGCAGATTGCAGTGGTGGCTGTGATGTGCAAACCACATAGATGTCCACACATCACCTTCACAGGCAACATCTGTGTGTAAGTAACACATGTTTTCTCATTGCTGACATTACACTGTTTTTTTTTAGGTTTGCTTGATCTTGTTCTCTGTTTATTAAAATATGTTAATTTATGTGTCATATTTACAGAGGTACAAGTCAAAAAGGTGGCTTTGACTCTTCAGAAGGATTTTGGTTTTAAGATATTTGTATTATATTTTATTCCATGCAAGTCTTAAATCAATCTTAATTCTGTCAGATACTGTCCTGGAGGGCCAGACTCAGACTTTGAGTACTCCACGCAGTCTTATACTGGCTATGAGGTAAGATAATGTTATTCCTAACAACTCATGTATTCTGGTTTACATTGTCTTTGGAAATGTTCTTACTTCACTGTAGATTCACCCTGATTACTGTCACTTTATCCACAACTTTGACCTATTATTTACTGTCATTGTAGCATTTGACTTTTTACAACTCAAAGAAATTGTGTTTTGGGTTAAACTTTCCTTTAACATACCAGTTTTTAACATCTCTGTTTTTCTATCTTCAGCCAACTTCTATGAGAGCCATCCGAGCACGATACGACCCCTACCTTCAGACCAGACATCGGGTTGAGCAGGTCAGTGTTGCCCTGCTGTGTCTACACCCATCTTATGTCTTCTTAATGCCCCCTCAGTTCATTAAGGCATTGCTTGGCATTACCAAGAATTCAATTGTCTTATTTTATATTGATTCAAGATGTACATGTTGCTAAAACGCTATTTCCCCACAACAGCCTTTGTGCAGTTAAAGCCTTTGCTTACATACGTTCATAAATCATGACCACTGATAATATATTCAGTGTACAGTAATGAGTGCAATGGCTTTACCCGCCTGCCAAGACCTGACCCCAGTTATGCCATTATTTAAATTTATTGCCACATTAGTCTAATGCAGCAGAGAAAAGCCATTCATTAAAACAGTTTATGTAAAATTTGTGCTGTTTGAATCTCAATTCCCCACAGTTCTCATCTTTTTCAGAGTTTTAACTGTTCAATTTTTATTTTATGTGCAATCTCTGCTTCTAGTATAATTCCAATTTATTTTGCTGGATATGATGATGATGAGGGGTAATAAGTATTATTATAGAGAACATTAAGTTAGTGCACTTCACTGCACTTCACTATATATCCAATGACCGCCAATAAAATGTCTCAATTTTACAGAACTGTACATTACCATTTGTATTAAATCTTGTTTGTCCTCTGTGTGATCTGCAGCTGAAGCAGTTGGGTCACAGCGTGGACAAGGTGGAGTTCATCGTGATGGGCGGCACCTTCATGGCTCTTGCCACAGAATACAGAGACTACTTCATCAGGAACCTACACGATGCTTTGTCCGGACACACATCCAATAACGTGGAGGAAGCCGTCAGGTACTAAAACCATCTCAACTTCCATTCTATGTGCCTCATTTTCATTCAAACATTTAAAGGTATAATATGCAGGATTTGTTGGTTGTAGTTTGTCAATACAACATTTAGAGAGAGAGAGAGTGAATGAAGAGAGGGAGCAACAGTAGGGAGAACAAAGCAGTGAATCAGATAAATAAAACATTATTTTCTGATTGTTTCATGGCCGTCATGTTCTAAAGCATAAATAAACACGCCCACACCTCCACACAAACCCTGCAGGAAGATGCTGCATTGTCGTATTTTGTTTGAATGCAGCACTTTATCTTGTCGCTGTGGCCTCTCTGCTCTGCGTGTGCGTGTGTGTGTCAAGCAGACACACAGACATAGAGCAGAAGAAAGAGATGGACACAGCGATGTAACCTGGCAGTTACGCTAAGAGTCCCCACCTCGCACCTGTGTGCAGTTATTGGCCGGGGGCTACACACCCACTGCCCAAAGGTTGATGCTCAGAAGTGTTTCAGACATAGCAAAATAGTTAGAAAAAATACAGGCGGAGAGTCTCTGTAGATAAATACACCACCACACTCTTCTAGTGGGTCGTGAGTGATGATTGAGAGGGATTACTTTTGTCTAAAAGTTGTTTTTTAGGTTTTAAATCCTGCATATATACTCTTAACACTCAGGATAATTATGAGTGAATATGTTTCCACCTCGTTTCCTTTTACAAACCACTGAAACTACATGTCAGGAATTCATTATATCAGGATAAAACCCTTGAGATCTATCATTTTGTTTTCAATGGGGTCCCAAAACAAACCCTCACAAAACAAATGGAAAACAGACACAATAAAATATAACACAACAATGGTAAAACAACCAAAAAACACTAAAGTTCCTAGTTTATTGTAGCAGTGAGTGTAGTTTCTGTCTCACAAATGCAAAGTTAATGGATCATTTTGGCAGTATACTGGTGTTCATTTATTTATTTAGTTTTATCTTCCACATGAAATATTTCCCACATGCAATAAGCCTAAAAAATGTTACATGTGGAGCTGAACATTTGAGAATATTTAACCCTTTACTACACCAGAGGGAGCTATTCTACCGTTAGAGCTCTTCCCTTACAGCTGGATAAATTCTACCTCTGTCAGGAGAGAAATAAAAAATACCCTCATACTCACTTAGATCAACTTGTAATAAAAAATAAGGAGCAAGATTGAATTATTAGGCTTTACTGTGGAAGCCTGTGTTTATGTCTACATCCACATTTTTCCCCTATACACCCTCCTCATTGCACAACATTTTTTGTGTATTATTCAATATTAATGGAAAGTATGGTACCACATTTTTATTATCCTTTACAATTACCTGACCCCATCTCCATTTTTACCCCCAAACCTCTCCAACTAAAACTGCAAACATCCTATAGGAAGCTGAGCTGTGATGACTGCCTCAGTCTGTCACAGATTAAGCTGCCATTGAGAATTTGGGAGGAAAATAAGAGAGGGCTGTCTCTCTAAGTCTTCTTCACTTCTATTGATTTCTTCCCTGACTGAGTTAGGCTCGCTTTGAATGCAATTGGATGCACGTCTGCTCAGTATGGATGAGTAGTAAGTTTTATAGATGAATTGGAGAAGATTAAAAGTCAGAGTAGAAATACCCATTTGTTGAAAGGGTGAAGACGTCATACACACAATTGGACCAAATAATGGCTTTTTTCACAGGACTGAAGCTGTTTGTTTGGCTATTTACTTCCCTAAAGTCTGATAAGACCCATGGGGCCAGTTTGTGTGTGTGTACGTGCTCGTCATTTTGTGTGTGTGTGTGTGTGTGTGTGAGTGAACTCGTAGGTGTGAGTTTGGCCGTATTTGCCCTGCTCTGCTATCAGCAACCTTCGTTAAGATGCTGTGATTGTAGTAATTGTGGTGGCTGCTCAGTTTGAGAAGGAGGAGGCTCTTGGTTTGAACCGGGGACAGCCCTTATCTCTGCCTCAGAGTGTGTGTGTTTGTTTGTGTCGGTAGAAAGCGTGTGCACGTATGATGCTCACGTCTCTGGTTCTCGCTGTGCTCATGCTGCTCTTGATCTGATCACAGCAGCGAGATACCTCGAGATAATCGTCTGAGATAATAGACTTTTTATTGATTCATTTCATACAATCTGATCATTCTCTCTGGAGCATAAACTCCTGTAATTGGTGTAAATCAGCCAGCAGACTGTAAAAGATGGACATTTATTGCCAGCAGATACAGAATAAGAAGGAACATGAGCTGGCATGCGGGCAGCTAATGGTCATTGGAGCAGCTGGAGTGGAGAAAAAGACAGCTGGCTGGTGTGCAGAGATGAGACGTGTCTGTTAGGTCAATTGTGTTGTTTTTGTGATTTCGATCAGTGACTCAAATAAGTTTGGAAGTCGCAGATTCAGACTTAATGAATCTCCTGAAAAAAATCTTGTCTCGAGATTGCATTTAAAGAATGGCAAGGCACCGTACTGCGTCACCTCTGGACACTTTCTTCCAATCAGCAGAGCTGCTGCTTTGCAACAGTTTTTCATGAACCTCGGTCACACAGCGGGTGATTAAAACTCATTGAGTGATTAGTTGTACCAAGCAATGAAAAAGGAAAATAACAAGCAACCATTATTTGATATAATAGAATGATGTATAACCAGTTTGACATTTGAAGGCTGGTTTCACATGAGAAAATGTCTCACCTTGAACCTGAGTTTTATCGTACATATTACATTGTGATATCAGAACCATTTTGGAAGCCAGTCGTGGTCCTATTTGTAGCGGAAACTTGAAGCCTCCAGTGCAAATATACTTTTCTTTTTCAGCCTCTTCAGTTAAGTAGGTTTTCGTAGATTCTGTTTTTTTCTGAGTATTTTTATTCTGTATGTCTGAAAAAGTAATTCAATCAACAAGTAGGTAACATTGTTACCCATTTATGAACTTTGTTAGAGTTCTGAACCATCATTTCATTTTACTTTATTCTGAAATCTGGTTGAAAATTAGGTTAAAACAAGCTGTAAGCTTTATTGACATTTTCAACTCATGAAGCTATGTGTTGGCAAACTATTATCAAGCAGATGTTGAGCAACATCAGCACTGATTTGTCATATTTCTGTCCACCTGAAGAATGTGAAGTCCTATATTCACATTTCTATTAGCTTAGCTTCGGTCCTCCATCGTCTCCTAAGGAAAAATATTTGGCTGTTTAGCTGTTAAATGCTCCAGTGTCCATATCTGCTGCTTACAGAGGCCATTTAGAGCATTTTGCTTACGACAGCTGACTGCTGCTGCTGGTTAATGAGAGAGATCTGTGGGTTCATCACTACAGGAGGCACCTTTCTCATTACAGTCCTTTGATCCATTGTTATCATATAAATATTGATTATAGTAGCTTTAGTTGTTGTTACCCTGTGTGGAAACCGAGGAACTAATATTAACCTCTAAATATAATAAAATAATACCTTTTGTGTTTTGAGACTTACTCTGTATCCCTTAACAATCAAGACGTGTAAATTACTAAATAATTAATGAAATACTTCACTTGCTTTTGACACAAAGTAAATTCTCATTAATATCTCATTTAACGTTATTTGCTTTGCAGACATTTTTTTTTTTTTTGCTGTCGTTAGTGTTTTTTATTGCATTACTGTGTCCTTAATGTGAGGTCCATGTTAACTGTCTGAATAATGAGCCATGCATACTGGCAGCAAGTAAATTGATGTTGCTAAATGATCCCAGCAGTATGTTTTATTCATACAGTGCCCTTCAACATACTCTCTGATATTAAATTGTCAAATAAAAAAAAAAACATATTATATTGAAACATAAAAAGATGTTATAAGATAAACGCTATAAGCTTTTTATGATCAAAAATAACATCAATAAAACTTGACTGAGACGGTTTCCTGCTGCAGGTACTCGGAGCGCAGCAACACCAAATGCGTAGGAATCACCATCGAGACGCGGCCTGATTACTGCCTGAAGCGACACCTCAGCGACATGCTGGGCTACGGCTGCACCCGGCTGGAGATAGGAGTCCAGAGCGTGTTTGAAGACGTGGCCCGAGACACCAACAGGTCAGTAGATCAGCGAGGATGGACGGACGCAGATAGTAAACCAGACACGGTGTGATAGCAGCAGGTCTGATGGTGTATAAATTATGTGTGTTTGTGCATTTGTGTGTTTTACAGGGGTCACACAGTGCGAGCCGTGTGTGAGTCTTTCCATCTAGCAAAAGACGCCGGATTCAAAGTTGTGGCCCATATGATGCCAGACCTGCCCAACGTGGGCATGGAGCGGGATGTGGAGCAGTTTATTGTAAGCATTTACACGATTTAGTTACTTAAAATTAGTTTTTGGCTGAATTCATTAATACATTTCAAGAGGCTTGTAAATGTTGCAGCTTTACATTTATAAGACTGCACAGCTGTCCTACAGTGTTGGCATTGTTATGACCTGGCTCAAGTGGCCACAACAAAAATGGAAGACACACCATGGCGATTAGTTAACAAAATATATATTTATTTAATTCAACTAAACCAAATTAAAGTTATGCCAAATTAGAGGAAATTATGGAGTGTGAACATTAGTGACATCAGTAATGTATGCGATGGATGAGTGAAAATGGATGTATGTGTGAGGGTGTTGTAAGGTGCGGAAATCAAAAATAACTACAACCAAACAGCATAACTGCAAACCAAGGACGAGACCTGAGAGAGGAAACAAAGGGGAGAAGGTTAGCAAAGGTCGGAGCTCTCACACAACCTAACTTGGAAAGGGAAAAGGAGTTACAGATATACTACAGGGCACCGGGCCCAAACCTCACCTGCAAGGGAAAGGGAAGTTAACCACACCCACACAAACCCACAGGGGCATCGCAGCATAGTTCGTAATAATTTGTAGTATCAATCACTCAATCAAACTTTATTAATATAGCACCTTTCATACAGGTTAATGTAGTTCAAAGTGCTTCACAGTTGATTGACAAGCTGATAATTAGACCGAAAAAGTGTAGACCAAGGGCAACATAAGGAGAAGCAACAAAAATGAAAAACTAATACAAAGTTGTAATAGTAAGTTGGATCAGGGTCACACAAGGTAACTACTTCCAGGTAAGTGATTGATCATAATATATTGATATGAATGTTGAAAAAATGTTAATCCTAAAATAACTTAACCTCAGAGAATAAAGTAATAAAGTTTGGCTTAACATTTCCATCATGCTCCTAAATAGTAGACAAAGTAACTTTATTGGTATAATACACCGACAGTAAACCTAAAGTCATGATCATAGGTTTAATTAAAGCTGTCCAGAGTCATTTGGTTCTGGTGGATGAAAATGTATATTACAATACAATTTAAATACAGGACAGAAACAACATCTATCAAGATGCACAGCGTTTTTTATAGATAGTAATTATTTATTACGGTTTCTGTGTAGTTTGATGAATGGTGGAATTCACTTTTGCAGTGTGTGCTGTTTGCTGCACTTTCTCATGACGGCTGATGTACAATATCAGAGTCCAGATATATAAACAATGCCAAACTACACCACTTCCCTCACGTAAACTGGTGTTTATAAAAGAAGAGTTATTTGTAAAATGCTAATCAAAGGCACATTCATAAACTTAATTTTGATTAATTACACAGATTTATTCATTTTTAGATGAAATGATTGCCTTCATCTAATCTTGGTTTGCCTGCCTCAAGTCTTATAGGAAGTCTTAATGGACACCATGTTATTCCCTTCAGAGGCAGCTCAGGACTCTTCCTTTTACACCACGGACAGCTACTGGTATAAGAGCACATTCTGTGGGCGAATCTTGCCTTTCTTTTGCACTTTGAGAGTGTAGACTCAGACAAGAAAGATGGGGGAGGGAGAGAGAGAGAAAGTGGTATAATATGCAGTAAATGTCCGTGTCGGGAATAAAAGTGCAGTTTTTACTCAGTACGAAGCATAACCACTCAATCACCAGGACGCCCCTCTCACTCAAAGATTTGTTTTGTTTTGAGGTGACATAAGAGGTTAATTGGACTGTCACCTTTAGCGGCAACTGTCAATCATTGAGAGTCTGCAGATAATTATATTCCACTCAAGTTTAGCATGCAAATGTGCATCTATTCTAGCATAAAGGGCAACCAAATCATCACTGGTTAGTTCAGTTGGAGCTTGAGGTCCTTTTTTTATGGCAAAACAATATAAAACTCTAGATAGATATTATTCTTAGGATAGTTTGTAAGTTTCAGGATGAAAAAGTTTCTTAAACTGAGACAGAAAAAACAAATGAGTAAAAACTGCAGACTAAAAATAAAAGCAGTAAAGTGATGCTCCAAATCATCATAATTGTTTGTGACAATAGCAATCTTACAGCTACTTATTGTGCTTTGCGTCAGTGTGCGTCATCACTACTGATAACACAGTGTTACAGTAACAAAGTCCTACGTGTACAGTAGCGTCCTAAAATAGCGACGGAAAAAGCTGCGACAGTCAACTCACAGTCCCAACTGTGATGTGACTCGATGGAAAATCCTGTCAGATGTCTCTCAACGGCTCTCTGTACAGCTCTGATTGGAAACACAGCTATAATATGATTGTGCAGTCTCAGGCGGGGGGGGGGGGGGGCTCCTTCCCAACAAGCATGACTGTAGGATGTAAATGAAGACTCAGTTTGAGACTGCATAATGTCAGCTTGTTTAGTTCATTTATTTATTAATTTTTTTACATTGTTAAAGCAGAAATGAAGTGATTAAAAACACAGCAATGACAGAAAAGAAGAGATATAACTAATTGGTGGCAGGTGAGACTCTTGACGCAACCCCTGTGGCTCTTAAAATGTGTCACTCAATGTCTCAGCACTGAGCAACACTAACAATTTTATTATTATTTTATTATTGCTGTGTCTGTCTTGTGACTCAGTGTAGTAGTTTGGTTTTCCTTCTTCTGTAATGAGCTACAGTACAAACAAAACAAGAAGATAACAAAAAGAGATGCAGCATTCAGATGTAATGTGGAAACTTTGTCCTGCTCAGAGAAACTGACTTAATGAAATGTTCAATACATTTTAAAAATGGGGGGTTTGTCTCTTATTTGTGGTCCTCGGTCCAGATTTGGTCAGGTTTTAATGTGGACAAATGAAAATGATGATGCTAACTGGGTTATGAGCTGTGTGGCTGTAAATTTAACTTAGCAAAAATGGAGTATAGCATTCACAAGTATGTCCTATATGTATTATCCTATAATCCCATCAGGAAGGTATTCAGTTGATTGCAATCTGTAACTTCACCACTAGATGTCACTAAATCCTACACACTGGTCCTTTAAAGACAGGGAAACAGAGGGAAACAGTTAGCTAGCTCTGTCTACGATTGAAAAAAAACAAAAAACATTTCCCACCTTTTTTTTGGTATAGATTAAACAAATAAGATTAACATGTTAATTAATTAGTGAGCTTTAGAATTGCTAGTTGGTTGTTTGTTTTACTTACTGGTTCCAGTCTTCATGCTATGCTAAGCTAATTAGCTTTATTTGGCTTTAGTTATTCTCATCTAAAGAAAGTGAATAGCCTTTTTTCCCCCCGAAAACTATTAATTTAAGAAGACCGCTTTCTGTTTCCTTTTACTTTCTCTGTGATCGTTGATTTTGAAATGTCACTATAAAATAAACCTTTATTAATCCGTGGGGGGAGATTCACTATATCTAATCAACTAATCACACACAGCTTTTTCTCATTTACTTCTGTATTTCATTTTGTTGGATAATTGTGATCATCTGCAGTGCTAAGTAGTACTTTGAATCTCTATTTTACGCTTGTTCAGTTTGTTGATAACAGAGGCAGAAAAATATGGAAAGAACAATTAAATTGAGTCCAGCTGTTTTTACACTGGTCTGAATAATAGTGGATTTTTTTTTAGGGAAATAACAATGGTAATATTTGAGAATTTTAAAAAATTGATACGATATTGTCAGATAGTATTTTCTCACATAAACACATGACAAAAGCAAACTAATAACACATTTTATTTATAGAGCACTTCTCAAAGTACTCAAAGACGCATTACATAAGTTAAAAGGATCATTTTAAAAAACAACACACTAAAAAAGCTCTTCTCAATACTGACGTATCCTTACATTAGTGTCACTTACAATAGTATGAAAGCACTATTTCAGTATTATAAAAGCTATTTTTGATGATGGCATTCACGGCACATCCAATCAAACCATCAGCAGCTGTGAGTGCTTCAGTTTTCACATAGAGATATTTAAGTTGTAGAAAAGAGCCTGTTACTTCCAGCAGATTTGTTCTATTATCTCTCTATATATGTATATATATATATATATATATGTGTGTGTGTGTATGTGTGTGTATGTATTTGATGGTAATATGGAGGGCAGCAGCAGGTCGGCACAGTGGGAGGAAGCACAATAAATGTGTATTTGGCCCTCGGAGTCACTTAAGTCCATCTCTGTGTCTTTTTCTCAATATTTTCTCTGTCCTTTCTCCGGTGTTTGTCTCACTCTCCTCTCCATTATCATTCACTTTATCTGTATCCTCTCTCTCTCTCTCCTTTTCCAATCGTAACTTTTCACATCTACTTTCTCTTCTCCTTGACAGTCTCTCTTCGTCTCATCTCTCCTGTCACTTCATCCATCTCCTCTGTCGTATCAGCCTCCCTCTCTCTCTCTCTCCCCTTCCCCTCTTATTGCACTGACATTTCCAGATTATACAGCTAGTGCGTGGCTCCCCTTCGCTCCTCCACATCCTATCTAATCTTCCATGACATGCTTCCCACTGGCGAGGGCGGGAAAAATATGTAGGTCTTAAAACATCTTCACTCCAGGATCCAAACTTAGCATCCCTGGATATTTCCAGGGATCCATAAAATTTACTGCCAACCCCCCTCAGACAAAGGACCATCCACGTTCAAAGACATTCAAGGCCGTAGTTAAATGTGGAGGTAGTGTAAAATAACAGTAAAAGGTAGAAGAAGCGGGTAAAGGTCAAGTCAATTTTATTTATAAAGCCCAATATCACGAATTTGCCTCAGGAGGTTTTGAACTTCAGGGCGGCATTTGGACACATTTATATTCAAAACAATTAAGTGGACACTTTAATCCTGGATTACTGAGTTTTTAATATTGGTGCCAAAAGGATGCAACTTGCATTTTGGGCAGAAATGTGGTTTGTATATGAATAATTATCATAATAATTGTTTGGCTTTGGTTTGCCCGAAACTACTTACAACCCTCTGGCTCCAAGTCTTTAACAGATAAGTCTTGCAATATTCTATATTTTTCTTATTATCAACTAAATCCATGTAAAGACTGTCTGTTGCTCTCTGCTCCAAGCTCATTGGTTCCCCCCTGAAGATGAAATCTTTTAAAAACAGGTCACAAATTTAGTTTTTCTAATTTATACCCTAAAACATCCATCTATCCATTTTCTGCTGCTTATCCGCGGCCGTGTCAGGGTGGCATTAGGCAAAGCAATGAAACTCAGACATCCCTCTCCCCAGCAACGCTCATCAGCTCCTCCTGGGGGATCCCAAGGCATTTCAGGCCATGTTTTGTTACCCTAAAACAGCTGAGCTTTTTAGGTTGTACCAAATGTTACTGAACAAAATGAACAGAGCCCTTTCACTTACAGATCAGTAGTCTTCTTATTTATTTTAAAACCAACATGTTTTAGCTAGAAACCTTCATCAGTGTAATTAAAACAGCAGAAATGGCAATTTATATAAAAGCAGGTGAGGTTCAGACACCAATCAGCAAAGATAACACATAATTGCATTATAGGATCCATGTGTGAATGAACTACCCAGCATACAGACCTCTCCTAATGAAGGTGACACGACCACAATAATCAGAAATAAACAATATATTGAATATGATGAACATAAATTAATAAAAGCAATTACCACAAATCAATTATTTGTATTTTAATGTTTTAATGTGGATTGTATAGCTCTTTATATATAGTCTGTTTTTGCTATATGTTTCCAGTGGGCATCATTACCTTTTTATTACCAATCATTATCTAACATCATGTGTCACACCAGCTTCATTAGGAGAAGTCTGTATCTAGGAGGTTCATTAATAGATGGATCCCATTATGAAATGATGTATTCTCTTCTCTGATTGGTGTTTGAACTTCACCAGTTTTTATATAAATCACCATTTTGCTTTTTTTTTTTAAATTACACGGATGAAGTCTTCCGGTTGAAATGTGTTTATTTTTGCCTTTTAAAGCAGAGAGAGATGATGAATGGGCAGCATGACTAGAAATTCCAGCTCACAGATTTTTACATTTGCTTTATACGTCTAATGCTTCAAAAATGATGCAAACAGCAGCTGTGGTTTCAGTGAAAGGATGTTTGCTTAACTATAAAAGAACCTCCATGAAAATTGGTGATAATAATAATTCAATTCAGGCCTTCTTAAGCGCGGAGCTCTCCAACACTGGTAGCCAGCAGGCAAGCCAAGCAGGGATCTCGAATTTTCTTTCCCTTTTTATTTGCATCATTCGTTCAAACATGCTACATTATCAGCTATCTCCTGTTACTTGTGTATATTGTCGTGATCCTGTTGAACGCCTGATGTCACACACAGTCGCTGTAGGCGGGGAGCAGCAGCAGCAGCAGCAGGAGAACTTTGCATCCTCCTTGCGTCCATCATGGTTGTCCTGATAATGAAATTCGATTACAACTTCCTCCCAACCCGAGATCCTCTCTCACTTATCTCTGGTGTACAGATGCTCTCTGTCCCGGGGGAGGCATCCTTAACAGGGTTCCTCTCCACCAACCAACAGGAGCTGCAATAGGCGAATGGCCAGAATGCTAGCAGGTAGCAGGACCCCAAAATAGTCTCTAGACTCTTCTTCTTTGTGGTTTTGCCGCATTGTTATTAGTTACATTAAACCTTCCCTCCCTCCACCATCGCTTTAGGTTAAGTTCATGACCATGCAGGACATGTCTTCGTGTGATTATGAGCTGTGACGACAGAAAGAGAGAGAGAGGGAGATTATGAGATACTGATAATGTGGCCTATTTTGGAGAATGTGCCTCGATCCGACATCTTCACGGTTCTGATCTTGACAGTCCGTGCGGAGGGGGAGGAGAATGACTGGAAATCACACAGTTTCCCTTCACTGCACTAAACCGGACAGCAACACATTCATCTGCTTCAATTGAATAGCTGAGCCCCTGCTGCGCTGTCCTCTTTGATATCTGATTTATATGATGAATGTCTGCTCTCGAAGTTGGGTGCAGGAATCAGTGGCTTTGCAAATGGACCTTTTTTTTTATTATGTAGCGTTGAGATACTTTTCTTTGCCGCTGTTTGGTCAGAGAGTTAAATAGGCAGATGAAAGCATTCAGTCTCTGGGGGAATTTTCAAGAACCACTGTCAGTTTTCCTTTTCTATATTGTTTTCTCTTTCTCAATTTTAAGAGGGTCTGATAACGAACACAGATAAATGATACAGCAATAAGTGGTGGAAAAAACAAATAATGGCATATAAATCAATTATTACAGCAATGACTAGGAGGAGAAAAAAAGGAACACTTAGTTTTATGCCTGCTTTTCTCAAATGACTTCATAACAATAAACCTGGGAAAAAAGAGGTTTATACCTGTCTCTGATTTTTTCCAAGCTGTTTCAAACATATTTGGCTGAAACTATGATGTGGGATGATTCATGTTTTAGTGACTGATGGTTTAGTCATTTTTTCTATTGTGAGAGTTCAACATAATACATTGAATTCACTCACTATTTTATAGAGACTGTAATGGTGTAAAAGAAGTGTTCAGCTTTTCAGTTTTGATCGCAGAAAACAGAATTCAAGTAGAGAAGATTGTGAAGTGGAAGAAGTATTCTTACAGTCTTTTTCCTCTGGTTCTTTGAAACCACTTAGAGTAGACCTAACATTCTCAGACAAAGCATGAATGCAAATAAATGCTGTCTGATGTGATCAGAGCTGCACGTCTTCAATGCTTAACAGGAATCTCTATTGTTTCTTTTTCTTTTTGCAGGAATTTTTTGAGAACCCAGCATTTAGGCCTGATGGTTTGAAGCTGTACCCAACTCTGGTGATCCGAGGTACGGGTCTATATGAGCTGTGGAAGACCGGTCGGTATAAGAGCTACACACCCAGCGCCCTGGTCGACCTGGTAGCCCGAATCCTGGCACTGGTACCGCCCTGGACACGAGTGTACCGAGTGCAGAGGTAATGAAGGATTGCCTTTTTGTTGTCATTGTATGTGAACATTGAACAACAAATTCGCTGTCTCTCATAAATGAAAACTGTTTCCATTCACTCTGCTTAAACACACACTTAAGCACACACACATAAAGTAGAATAACTGTTAAATAAGGTGAAGCATGATCATAAAGTGTTGTAAAAGTGAAATGGTTGGAGCTGAGGGGTTGGATATAAACAGTTTGTTGTTTAAAGCTCCAATATAGCTCAATATATTTGTTATAAACATTGATACAAATGTCCTCTCATTTGTATCATCTCAACTGGTCGCTCAGAGTGCTGAACGCCTTGAGAATTAACAACCAAATCCGAGGCGCTATGTGGCTTGTGTTCAAGGTGTGTTTGAGGCTGAAGCCAATGCGGAAGTACCTTAAAGTGTAATGTGCTAGATGCTGGCTCCAACTAACTCCCATTGAAAAAGCATCAACTACTATCCTGAAATACTAGGTCAATATTTTCATTCACCAAGTCATTATGTTCTCAATCACTAAATGTAGGCCTTTTAAGAAGTGTGCTGGTGGTCATTTTGAAAATTATTGCTTCATTACATTATTATTACAAGACTTGTAGACTTTTAGTAGATTTGATGTCTGCCATGTGTTGATTGATAGTAGACTCACCTGTCTCTTACCCTGTTGCCCATCTCCCTGCCACTCCCCAATACTGATAAAATAAATAATTGACCAGATAGTATAAACTGTGAAAAATACTATGTGGACATAGTCACCGTGATATGACATGAAGTGCTGTTTTTAAGCCTTGAGTCTGTCGATTTGACTGTTGCCATCTTGGATTTTTGGAGCCAGAAGTGACCATATTTGGATAAGAGGGTGGAGCTATCCTAGGGTTAGCACAGTACATTTACAGTCTATGGTTAACTTTGATGATGCCAATGGTAATTGTTAGTAGCAAAAAGTAGGAAAAACTGAAAATCCGACTACTTAAAGGGGTCTTTTAATACAACCACATGCTGAACAAGACTTTTAGGTGACTAAAATGTTATAATTAACTTTCATGAACTGAAAGCACACTGAAAGATAGTGCACTCTGTGAATCTATAATGTTTATTTTACTCTAAATGAGACCATCGTTTCACAAAATGAACACCATGCTGTATTGAAGAAGACTTTAAACTAGCAATTGAGACCATAAACTCATTATGAAGGTATTAACTGAGGTAATAGACCAAGTGAGAAGTAAGGTCATTTTCTCAGACTTCTATACAATTAGACTTCTTTTTGAGTTGCTTCCTGCTGGCCATTAGAAAGAATCCAGGTTTAGATTGGTAGCTACCTGCTTGCCAGATACACACAGATAATTTGTGCTTCATTGATTTGGTGTATACTATTGTGGTTGTCTCTGTAATAAAAAAAGTTATTCTTCCATTATTTCATTTCTCAATTGTCTCCCTCTTTTCTTTCCTCCTGCTGTCATACTGCTCATCAGGGACATCCCCATGCCGCTGGTGAGCTCCGGAGTGGAGCACGGCAACCTGAGGGAGTTGGCTCTGGCCAGGATGAAGGACATGGGCACTGAGGTGAGACTCAAAGACCTCTCATATTAAACTAAAAGACTCTGTCAGCTTCTTTTGAATAAAGAGGCTTAATAGGCTTTTTGAGCCGGGACACCGAACAGTTACCATTGAACTCTGGTTGTGGCAGCAGCCAACAGATGGATGCTGACTGTCCTAATAATTTGCATACACTGCTGTGGTAGAGCAAGATGACAAATTAAAAAGAAACCTTGCCAAGTGTAGTTTAGACCTGATGGAGCATAGAATTGAAGCGCCCACGCTCCCAAGCTTTTGAATGTCTCTCGGGGAGGTAAAAGTAGATGACGACTTCAGTTAATGTTGAACCTCTCAAAGTTCATCCAGCCTGAAAACATCAGGTCAGGGTGCACCTGTCGGACTCGCCAGCACAGCACATGAGGCAGAAGACCCCTTGCCAACTTCCATTAAAAAAGACTCAGGTTAAAAAGTCCTTCATCAGAAAACACCTATGGGGTAAAGAGCCACCTGTAAGCTGCTATTACAGATCTATTATGTACTTTCAGGTTAAAATAAAAACCTTAAAAACATCAGTGTCAGGATCTGCTCTTTTAGCTCCTCTGCCAGTTTTTTCTTGGCTCTATTTTGTCTTTCATTATTTATAACATTTAGCACTCGTTTATTATCAAGGACGTCACGAGAGAGTTGTGGCAACCACCTCAGAGATGTGACGTATATGATGTCACATATTGCACCACATTTCCACCAAACTTTTTATGCTTTTATGCTACGCCGATTTTTTAAATTTATTCAAACTTTGACCCAGTTTCCCACTGACTTTTCCAAACCTCTCCATCCGGCTTGCAGCTTAATGCCACTCACTGTACATGTTGATAAACTAGCGGAGCGGAACCCGTCTTCATTGTGTTCAAATTAAATCACTTTTCTTTCTTTCTTTTTTTTTTTCCCAAGTCAATTTCCTAATCCTTAAAATTTCAGCCTTGGTTGATTTGTTGACACCTGTGGTTTCTAGCGGTAACAGCAAATGCACTTTAATACAACAGCAAACACTCTTCAAACAGCTACTTTATCAGAAATACAGAGGAGCAGCTGGTGTATCTGTTCGCAGAGCAACCAAACAAACTCATTATGTTTTTAATAAAGAAGCCCCTTCTTTCTAGCGTGTTATGAGCAACCGCCATCTGACTTCATGCTGCATACATCGCGAGTAGTTTTCCACACAACAGCAGGACACCGTTGAATTTATAACCTTGCTGACAAGTTGGAGGTGTGCAGTGTGTCGCCTGCAGCTCTTCATCTAACAGCTCTCTGTAGCTGCTCCCTCTTGTCCTATTACTCCCTGCAATATTTACCCAACCACTGTTAAAAAAAAGGCATAAAATGACCCCTGTCTTGTTTTGTAGATGCATTTTTGATGAATGTTTGCCTTCAGCCCTAACCGTGGGGACACATACATTATATTTCCTGTAACTGCTTCACAATGAAGCAGCTGTTTAGCTAATTGAGGTCATGTGAAGCAGCAGCAGCAGGAGGAAATGCAGTGTTATTATTATCAGTAACTTTAGTCAACCAACAGTGAAGCTCAAATCAATGAGATAAAATCATTTTCTCTTAATGCTTCATTCATAAGTTCAATTAATATAATATAATAAATATAAATGTTTGATTTAACTTCATTATAACTATCTGAAATGAAGCAAGAAATGGATACTGCATGCTTGATAGTTTCCTATTTCAAAAATATTCGATTTGTCCCAAGATTTCTGGTTTCTAAACTTGTTTGACCCATTTGAATCTTTCTCTGTATGCAGTGTCGAGACGTGAGAACCAGAGAGGTGGGCATCCAGGAGATCCACCACAAAGTCAGACCCTACCAGGTAAACAGGCAGCATCCTGACAATGAAGCACAGTCACTTTCACAGAGTTAGAAATCAATAGATGAAACAGAGGTGTGTGTGTGTGTGTGTGTTCAGGTTGAGCTGGTGCGGCGGGACTACGTGGCCAACGGCGGCTGGGAGACCTTCCTCTCCTACGAGGATCCCAAACAGGACATCCTGATCGGCCTGCTGCGTCTGCGCCGCTGCTCCCCTCAGTCCTTCCGTCCGGAGCTGAAAGGCGCCGTCTCCATCGTCCGCGAGCTGCACGTTTACGGCAGCGTCGTCCCGGTCAGCAGCCGAGACCCCAGCAAGTTCCAGCATCAGGTGGTTATGCTGACGTATAAATTACACACACAAACACTTTTGATTTCCCCACCTGCTGTGAATCAGATTGCTTTTCTCTAAGACCTCCGACTGATTTGAAATGACTGATTTTTAAGAAGTAAATCTCTTTATCTGTTCCTTTCTCTCCTGCTTGATTAGGGCTTTGGTATGATGCTGATGGAGGAAGCAGAGAGAATTGCCAGAGATGAACACGGCTCCTGCAAATTGGCTGTTATCTCAGGTGGGATTTTAAAGCGGTGCAGGAATGCTTCATTTATCCCCTCCTCAGGCGTCCAAAAACAAACATCTAATTAAGCCATATCATGACTTAAACGATATGATAACTACAGAAATACTGCGTCACATGTGTGCAGTTGTCATCAGCATGCGAAACTACACGTTAAGTGCAAGTCGAAACATTTCCACTTTATATTAGACACTACAGGATGCTTTTGGATATCTGTTTTCAACACTTGGATGTCTTTAAGTCATTCAAGAATGTTTTTGCAGTATCAAAATGTTTCTTCGTTGTTTTCTAAAGTTATTCGAGGAGTCTGATCGATGCTGGATTTTTAATTATTGATTACATTTTTGATAATGATCCGTTGAATTTGGTATTACAGATTTGTGACTAAGATATGTGGTGAAAAAGACGTTTTAAAGTTGAAAACCTTTATGTCCATAGCACCTTTACCTTAAAGTGCTTTGACAGACA
The DNA here is from genome assembly GCF_963691925.1 of Scomber scombrus. NCBI lineage: Eukaryota > Metazoa > Chordata > Actinopteri > Scombriformes > Scombridae > Scomber > Scomber scombrus. The sequence goes on from NC_084986.1 coordinate 6,925,970, forward strand.
AAGCAAAGACAGTGCAACACAGAGAGCAGTAACAAGGCAGACATTAACAAGGCAATAAAGACAATGAAACACAATAAGGAGTTGATAAAAAAAAAAAAGATTAAAAGATAAAAAAGTCAATAACAAACAGCATCACATAAAAGCAAGTCTGTAGAAATTAGTTTTTAGAAGTGATTTAAAAGAAGTTACAGATTGTGTGAGCCTTATTTCCTCAGGCAGGTCACTTCAAAGCCAAGGGGCCGGACACCTTTTAAATTTCAGGGCCCCACCCGAGGATCTAACGCTGCAGGCTGGCTCGTATGTGGTCAACATTTTCTGTTATATAGCTTGGAGCCAGACCCAGGCGTGCTTTAAAAGTGATCGTTAAAATCTTAAAATCAATTCTATAACGAATAGAGCTGGTGGACAGAAGCCAAGTTTTGGGTGATGTCAACTATTAAAGCCAGTAAGAAGTGACTCCATCGTTCTCTCTCTACTCTATTACAGACACTCAGTAGTTTACTGTAAAGTGAGCTGTGAATTGAGATGTCGGACACCGATGAACCATAACCATCTTGCGACGTCACTGACAGATGTGTGCTGCATTCACATTCACGCAGTGTCGACAGAAATAGGAAAAGCTCCTCTTGAGAACAATTGCACAATACATCTGCATGGTCAGCCTGTCTGCGTTGTTATCACGGTATAAAAAACCAACAACAAGAGAAAGCAGATAACAAACAACTGTATGGCTCCATTTATACCAGCTGAATCAATTGTATTACCGTTAGTAGCTTATTTTATTTATATGTACATCAACTGCCATCGATTGAGGGCTTTGCAAACATGTTGCTGAAGGTTTGTTGACACTTTGTCTTTTCACCAAATGGGAGATACTGAAGCTTTTCTTATTCCTGATGATTACAAGTCAGAGGCTGATGTGAGCAGTGGTTAAGACATGAAATAGTGCATTGTCGCAGATGCTCTTTGTTTACATTGTGGGAATATTTGAGGGCACTATACAGTACATAAAGCACACTAGGACTTTTTGGAGGTAGAGAATGATTTCTGACACTGAAACTAAATGACAAAATTTTTAAAAATGTCTTACTTATTAGCCATATACACCAATACAGATATACATATGTCGTGATCTGGTTACTTTCAGCTTGAAAAACTGTTCAGTGACATGAACTGTGTGTAACGGCTATTTCATTTCTGTAGTTTTCATTTACTGAACACTTCTCTTCTGTGTTTTACAGGTGTAGGAACCAGGAACTACTACAGGAAGATGGGCTATGAGTTGGATGGACCATATATGGTGAAGGACCTATACGAATCTGACATGAACTGAACCTGGGCGAGGATTTTATTTATCAAGACATTATTTCTTGGGACATGATTGCTGCAGTATTCGCAGTAAAACGTTTTTTATTATAAACATCGGAGGAGATAATGGTTGGCGTTTTCTCTCAGTCCGCGCATCTGCTTTTTTTATTTTATTTATCTGGAACACGGCAGGAACATCCTCGCTTTATTTAGATAAGGAGAAGGGTGCGCAAGGACATGAGGAGCGAAGTCATCTGAGATGAAGCCGCACCAGTTTTTTTGGGAGTAGAGGCTTTGAGTTTAATTTGAGATGCAAAAAGTCAATACTACTTCGACAGATTGTGACATTCAAAAAGTTGCTGAAACGAGACACACAAACAACAGCATGATGGTATTTTTAGCTTTCCACACTGAAACTAATAGTGCCTTTTCAATGAGCTGTTTTAGCAGGCAGTAAGTATTAAGCAGTGCTGTTCAGGCATTTTAAATTCTACTCAGATGTTTCATGTGTCTGGTGAAGAGAAATCTGAATGTCTAGGTATCCCTTCTATAATTTTCCTGTAATTCGTCTAGGATGAGGAACCTGTTTAGCACTGCGGTTTAGTTAATCATGTTTATGTTGCAATTAAATAGAAAACCCATTATGAGTCAAGCGTTCATTAAGGGTTGGCAGTGGATGAATGAACAGTGAGAAATGTCCTCGCCGGGCAGCCGTTGTGTAATTGCACAATTTTGATTTGTAGGGCAGGAAATTAAATATTAGTGTTACATAAATTGCTTTTTAAAGCTCCTCAGTTAATCCTATTTGTATTTTTCTGTCATGCTGCACATGTATCCTGTTGGTTATCCAGATGTTTCAACCAACATCACACATCACATGTTCTCAAGGAATAAAATATATTTCAGTTAATTCTGTCTCCTACTCTCTGAGACTTCTCAATATCGCAGCGTTCTTTTGCGAGACGTTTCAATAATTAAAACCCAAATGACGGAGGAGCTAAGAAGGTTTTAGCTCCCAAAGAAAGGTCACACCATCACACTTCATCCTATATAATGTATTCCCCAATGTCAAGGGTGCCAGCTCTTGGAGGAGACCCCTGATGATTGCCCTATGAGAGTGTTTTACTGGCTCATTTGACACAGCCTTTCCAATTACATCTCCATCAGTTACCTGTCTGTTGAACATTGACTCAATGCTGCGTTGAGCCGCATTGTTACTGGAAAAGGTTTGTCATTTGAAAAATAGCTAGTAATAAAGCACAAAGACTCATTCAGGGACCTATGTCTCATATAGATTCCAGCTGCACGGGGGGACTCAAGTTGAACGGTGGTGCGTAATTTCCTGGATGCGGCCGCTGTGTCGTGACTGCGCTGTGCTGTGTGTTGCAGTCCTGACGCATTGTGGAATAAGCCACATTCGGGCTTTCTCTCCACGCTTTGCTATCAGCTGTAAAAATCTGAAAGGACTCTCTCTCCCTCTCTCTCTCTCCCCCTCTCTCTCTCCCCGCCCTCCCACCCGCCTCATCGACTCGCTGAGTCTGTGCCGAGCTGATTTGTGCTGTGGAGGGGGGAAGGCAGAGTTTGGTTTAATCCGCACTGCAACAAGAAGCAGAAGAAGTTGAGCAAGTTCAGTTAAAAGTGTGCTGAGGTGAAGTTTTTAGGGGACCTGTCTGTAAAAATTATCAGAGGAGAACAGGAGGAGGGAAAGGAGCCTGGGGTGTTTCGATTGTCGTGCATAGTTTTACTACTTCTCACATACATGCCTGATTTCAGTTCAGTGTTCAAGTCATTATTTTAAGTTTGTTGCTTATTTCTCACCGGTTGTATTAAAAATCATAGAAGATTGGGATGAATACTGACTTTTATGTCTTCAAGTGAAACAAACATTTAATTAAATGCAACAACTATACAATTATTCCTCTTAATATCCACATTGGTGCTGCATAACACGGTCCAACTTAGCCAATGTGCAGTGAATATAAGTTATAGTACATACTGAAGTGTAGTCACTAAATTAGAGATATCTTGCTTTAAATGAATGGCATCATTTTTCAAGTGATGATAATATCTCAATAACTATTGGATGTACTACTTTGAGATTTTTTATAAACATTCATGGTCCACAGAGGATGAATCTTAATGATTTTGATGATCCCCTGAGTTTTCCTCTAGCACTGACATTGGCATTTTTTTGGTTTTGAGTGAAATATTCTTGACATTATTCGATAGATTTGCAGACATTCATGTTCCTCTCAGGATGAACTATACCTAAAACTTTTGCGATCCCTTAACTTTTCATATAGTGCCATCGTTAAACTGGTCCAGTATTCTTCAAATGTCTACAAATCTAATAACATTCCCATCTTCATCCTCAGCTGTACGTTTTGTGAAGCGCCATTTAGCAAAATGTCAGCATGCTGACAACGCCGAGAACTGGAGAGACGATTTGTTGTTAAGTTAAGCTACTAACAGGCCACGACTTATACTGAAATCCACCATTTACTCACACTTTGAGAAATGGTTTAATATCTTTTATTATCGTTCAGCTGACAGAACATTTTTCATCCACATGGTTTGGAAGAGTCTTTGGATTTTCAGATATAAAATATAGAAGATATTTTTAAACATTGCCGGCTTTTAAAGAAACTGATGGTAACCCATGTGAATTTAATGTACAGTATGTTAATATGTGAGAGCTACAAACTGGATCTAGCATGGCAGTAGAGTATTAAAGTATTTTTTGGTTTGTTTAAAAGTAGTTTATCCTGCTTTTTATTTATTGGAATTTCACCCATCCAACTTAGAGTATTTATGCAAATATAGATATACTGAGTAGAGTGTATATATAGACTAATGTAGACCAAAAAAGTATTCTCATGACCACTGATCTACTTTGTTTAGAATAATAAAGAAGGCTTATTGGTCTGTATAATACAAGAGTGCAGGTCACATATATTCATATATACACACAGAGCTGCTACGGTTAACAGTAAAAAAGGGATTGTCAACTATTTTGACAGGTGAATTATCATTTAACCCTCACATGTTCATATTCAGACTCTTCATAGTATCCCCTCATCATTAGTCTCTCCCAAATTTCTGCACAGCAAATCATTCATGAATATGTCATCAGTCACAGACAATAAGCAAGATTAATCCTTAATGAAGCTTTCAGACAGCTGAGAGAGTTTAGACTTCTCGTTTATGGAGAAAAAACATGAATTAAATGTGAAGAATGCAACGGGGGGTTTTTGTTGCATTTTTGAATAAATATGGGTCAAAAACTCTAAATATAATATGCATCAGCTGCACCCAAATGTTTTAAAGAGAAGTCACCAAATTTCAGGCTAAAAGTAAGAAGTCTTTAGAGCGTATTTACTGCTTTCAAATGTAAAAATGGGTCAAATTCGGCCCTGAACAGTATGTATGTGAGGGTTAAGCAATTTTTGCAGTGCAATAATGGTAGAAATTCTCTGGTTCCAGCTTCCCGAATGTGAATATTTTCTGGTTTTCATACTTTTATGTTACAATAAAACTATTTATCTCAGGATTATTCTGATATCTCTCGTCAGATGGCAAATAACAAAGAGGGTATGAAGACATTTCTCGCCGTACACGTAACACATTCCACCCTAATCTCAGCAGCACCCTCGATTCCTCTAAAATCTCTCGAGGAGGGAGGTCAAAGGTCGTCCGAGTGAGCTATTGGCTGGCCAGCAGAGCGTGAGGAGTCACTCACACCGGCAAAGGTCACAGATCTGTCCGACAAGCTCATTGAGTCGGGAGCAGAGAGGTTAGGTGAGCAACTTCACCAGCTTAAATCTTCTGTTGTCTCTCTGACGTCCGTGTGAGTGTTATCACACCGACGGGCTGAGAAAACAGCTGGACGGAGGCTCACTTTCATGTCGATGCTGATTGGATTTCTTCTTTCGGCAAGAAACAAAAAGAATGAATCTTACACAACAGCAGCGATAGGTTAAAATTTCAAGTTTATTTAAATGAAATTACATTTTTTTTAAAGAAAAAACTTCTTAACACGTTTTACATTAAATATCCCTTTTTAAGGCAATGTGAGCGGAAAAATAAGTGGTCATCTTTAAGATATGGACTGTCGGTGGCTAAGACTGATGACCAGTAATAAAAATGCTGTGGTCTCAGCGTGGATATGGTCAGCAGCAGTCCTAATGCCTGGCTTTAATTTCCTGCTCATGAGAGGAAGGTATATTAATGATCGTTAGTCACTGCGTTCTTTAGTTTGCAGTGCAGATAGCACCAAAAAAAAAAAAAAAAGCTCACACAGAAACTAACGCTCAAAATCCCCTCTGCTTTAAGACACCAAACTGATGAAATGAGGAAATAAAACTTATATTAACATTAGAAAGCCTTAAAAAAACACATATTTAGAAATATTCTTGTAACAAAAAGCTTAAATTTACAAAGATCAGAAAAATACAAACATCTGTGGAAGATTATGTGATAAAGATTTGAGGGTTGTTTTTTTTACAGTGTGTGGACTCATTTTGAGGCTGTACTTGTTTGTGATAGTATTGTATTAACCCTTACATACTGTTCATATTCTGACCCAGCTTAAGTATTCCTTCATAATTAATGCCTATTATACCATATTCATGTTTCTTTTGTTTTGACACTCTATTCGTTTATAAAATACATTTCGAATCACACTATATATATATATATATATATATATATATATATGAGCTCATGTTATCTAAAAGGAGAACAGCCGTAATTATTTCTATTAATGAAAATGAAGGATGCAACCTTTGTATGGCAGGTGTCATGATAACCATTAACACTCTATGTGCAGAAATGTATATTTTTTGCACAGGGCCACTCAAGAAAAAGTCATACAATTTCAGACTTATAGAATGTTATTTAGGGCGTTTGTATTTCTTTCAATTGTCAAAATGAGTCAAATTTGACCCGAAATGTATGTAAGGGTTAAGATTACATCGTGTAGAGGTGCTTTTAATGTAACGTCCACCTCATTTACACACGTTGTATTCGGAGTAATACAATACTAGAAATGCAACCTGTTGCTGACACAGTCTCAACAGCTGATGAGACAGATAGATAAATGGTTTTTTTTTTTTTTATGCTTTACAAAAAGGTGTTTCTATTTTTCTGGTCACTCATCAGGAAGCCCAGTGGGTTGCTCTGTCGATGCTACATTAATGCAGTTAATTAAGAATATTAGAAATAATAATCAAAAGTGACACAAACATCAAACTACTACACTTATGTTACATTTTTAGTCATATATATATTAAAAAAATAAGACTGTTATTCAAGGCCAACAATGACAGCGTGGTGCTTACATCATATACAGCAGTCCCAGTAGATCTCTATATGGATTTGTTTAAATACCAATGCATGTACTGTATTGGCTACAGTGCAGTAGGGGGTCCAAGATCTGGTTTCCACAAGAGGCTCTAAGGACTCAGCTGGATCTCGACTAGTTTAATCTTAATTTCTTTCCCTTTCTCTCCTATACAGTTTATAACCGGGATTAACACATATAATAATATATAATATTTGAGTTGGACCCGCTTTGCACTCGTATCTCTACTTCCCAAATGCAGCAATGTAACTGCTCTTTATACATGTAGGAAGGAGTGCAGTCAAGAGGGGGGGTGGGGGGTCCACACTCAATATTTACATGTAGAGGCCATAGTGGTTATAGCCTCTGTGGTCTCTTAGGAGTCAGTGGGAGTCCTCTTTCAGGGCAGAGCGCACTATGGCCTCCAGCTGGTCCGCGGGGGGCCGAGAATCCGGGTTTGAGGAGAGCATGTCTGAGAGCAGGGCGCACACGGCTGGACCGGGAGGGGGTGGCAGCGGGGGAGCCCTCTTAAACTTCATCGGGATGCACAGCTGGAGGTCGGTGTTCTCCCACAGAGCTTCCCCGATCGGCATCAGCCAGCGGCCTTTACACACGTAGGCGCCTAAAGGGGGGGAAACATGAGAGGAGAAAGACACCGTTTAGTCTACCAGAAGGGAAGTTTCTGTCTGACAGCAGCAACAGAGACAGCGGGGGAGCCACTTGATCTCAGTGATTGACTCCTTGTTGCTGGTGCCTACTGGTGTGGCACATTTCCGGTAATTTACCAACAAACAACGAGCGCCTGCTAAGAGAACAAGCGTGTGGAAGATTCCCAGAAAACACTGGGAGACGCTCAGCTGGTGAGTCACTGGAGCTTAAAGACTTTTTCAGCAAACAGGAGCAACACAGTGACAACTAACAATAACACGCGATCAAAGAGCTGAGCAGCAACACATGGAGGTATCTAAATAAAATGATACAAATATCACTTAAATGCAATAATAATTACCTTCCAGACATGTTTTAAGATGTATATAAATATATACATAATTTAATATACTAAAATCCTTAAAATATCATCTTCTCCCTCATTGAAAAATCCAGAATCTATAAATATGTTAATAAATTACATTTCATGAGTTTAAGTGATGGACACAAGACGTGTCCTCCTTCAAATTAAGTCATTATCAATTCCTTATCAGTTTTTTTGGTGGTAACCAACTGAAAGTCAACTGTTTTATTATCTCCAGTTTATCAATGACCTTTTGCATACTGATCAATATATGAAGCGTAACTAGTAGGTGAGATAAATGGTCCACAGCCAAAAGTTTGCAAGAGGAATTGATAAGCTCGGAGGCATAAGATCATGATGGTTCAGACCATTTGGAACTTGTTCTTGATTCCCATCCCTACACGTCACAGTCATACTGGACCAGGATTGGCTTGTGATGTCAAAAATCCTCCTGGTAGGTCCGCCCCTTAAAACTGGCAATTAAGAGCAATTTTCCACTTTCAGGAGATGAATGTGAAACAAAACTCAGAAGAAACTAATAAGAAATACATTTTTGAGTGGAGGGGGACTTTAATAATATCAGATATACTATTTTTGACATTACTCAAATATAAATATGGAGACATTTAAATAGTGATACCATATTTGGAGTTCCTGCCAAAAAAAGATGTTTAATTGGGTGTCTGGTTTTCTTGTGTTTCTTCGTGTTTGGCCTAAAACTGAAAAAGTTTCTTTATGGAGACATGTTGCCAATTGTAGCTCAGTGTTGGAAGAGTTTTTTTTTATGCATTTAGAATATGCTTTATTTTCCATTAAAATTCTTATTTAACAGGTGTTCCAATACACTAACATATATTACACTTTTTTAGATATGTACACCATTAATCCAATGCCAGGTCATTTAATCGTATTCACACTAAATCAAACACATCATGTTAATACTGTCAGGCAAAAACTGGTCTTATGCAGAAAGTCTCGTCAAACTGCGGGATCCACTTAAATTCTGCCGTGAGACAGTATTCAGCGTTAAGTGTTTATCAAGTGTTGGTCAAATAGTTCATGTGCATGTTGACATTTCACAGGAGGAGCACTCGTCTGATTATCTCAGGTAAACGTGCTGTTAAGTGTTCAGGACCAACACTGCAGGCACCAGAGCAGACTCGTACAACCTGTGTCTGTCTGTAAACATGAAGCTACATGAGGAAATATTCATCTTTTAAGTCATTTGGCAAACCTCATTTGCTTCTTAAAACAAAGTAGCTGTCATATTTTTGTTAATAAGTGACAGTGCTCTGCTTTATAATAAGCTGAGACCAGCTTGCTCCTAATGTAAGGTCAGTCAGGTTAAACTTAACCAAACTAAACTCACAGTCTGTATTTATGTCCTATAAAGTTTCATTCATACTTCCTTAAAATAAAAAGGTAATTCATTCTACCATTCTGACTGTAAGACAGAAGTAATGGATACGTTTGGCAACTACAACAGGACATACAATAATACTGAGATACTGGGAGCCGTCTAGTCTATGTTGTTTTAAGGAATGGATCCAACTAATGACAAGAATGGCGACATCTGAACTGGTCACTTACAGAGTAATGGAGAGAGAAGATATTTAAGTCTGCGGCTCTTTTTAGACATTAATAGAGGGGATGTCTGATTAAATAAGTGGCACCATGATATAATAGATGCAACTGATTGGTCAACTCAGAAGACAAATGTAAATTATAGATGTATGGTTCTTGTTTTCGATGAGTTCTTTTAATGTTTTCATTCAAAAGAGGACAGTGACCTTTATGTATGTTTGCGTTTTTGGATGATGATGATGATGATGATGATGATGATGATGATGATGATGATGTTATGTTTGCTCTACTGTCTGTCAAATATATATATATATATATATATATATATATATATATATAAATAAAAAAGGTAATATATTCAAAGGGTACATAAGACCTCTTGTAATAGTGCACATGTACACCTGACGTCTTCCTCACTCTCCTGATAGTTTTGCTCCACCTGTTACAGAGCAGGACAAACTTTTAAACTAGGGCTGGGCGATATGGACAAAATCAAATATCACGATATTTTAGACCAATTACCTCGATATCGATATTACAACAATATTGTAGAGATGACTGTCGATGCTTTCACAAAAATATTTACACTGAAATCTTTGATAGATAATCATCAGTAATGTGGATATAATGAAAAAGTGGGTAAAAACTAAATAACAGAACAGCTAGAACAGTTTGGGAAGTTCAGAAAATTATATATTTTACTGTTATGCAGCTTTTAAAACCAGGAAAAGACAACTTTGATGACATATCGCGATATTACGATAGCCAAAATCTAAGACGATATCTTGTCTCATATCACGATATCGATATAATTTCAATATATTGCCCAGCCCTATTTTTACCCCTCACAGACATTGTGATTGCTTTTATGTGTAACCATTTTATATTTATCCTTTATATTTTTTTATTGGGTGCCAGCCAGGAGTTTACCTGCCAAACGTTACTGTAATAGTCACACAGAAAAGGAAAACCAAATGGCTCAAACAAGCTTAAAATAAATTCTTGAATAAGCCAAACAAACATCACCACTTTGTTTCTCAATTGCTCTGAAATATATTAAACACCTTAAAACTTCAATATTTATGTGTGATTAGCAAAGTTAAAGCTTCCTTTTGTCTCTTCCACACTATTATATAATTAATACTTGTTCTTGGCTGCAGATCAGACTAATAAGAAAACTTTGAATTGGTAATTTGTCATTACTCAACATTTTCTAAACTAAATGATTAATTGAAGAAATTAGTCGATTAATGAAGCGTAAAAACATAAATCATTAGTTATATCCCTTAAAATGTAAGAGTGTTATCTGTGGAAGTAATTAAAAGTGCATAAATAAAATTGTTGGTTAATCTCGAGGTTTCTTCTTGTGGTATAATTTAAATTTAATGGTTTGCTGTTAGTAACAAATCTGTCATGCGAGTCCTCCTCTCTTCTCCTGATGATGATGATGATGATGATTATGATCTCTAGACCCTGAACTCTGCAGTCAAGTACAGCTCTGGCCTAACATGACAGAGCAAAAACAAGACAAGAATCGCTGGTCTGCAACTGGAGGACAAAGAGAAGAGCGTCTCTTCCTCCTTGACTATATTCCTCTCCGCTCCCCTGCCTGGTCAAATAACTGTGTGGGTGTGTGAGTCTTGGGGAGAGGATAAAGTCAAATAATAGAGCATTTTATCCGGCTGTGAAAAGTCTCCAGCTGCCTCTCCCCATTTTCTCCCTGACAAAGAGGTCTGTGATCGGGGCTGCTAAAAATCCATTTTGCCCATTCTCTTTTTTTTTTTTATTTGAATCCACTGAAGCCCCTCTCTGCTTCTAATCATAACCATTTTCATTCAGCCCTAATAGAGTAGCAATGACTCAGGGAAGCTTCTCAGGTACTAAACTTGAAGATAATGGTTCATATCCCCTACCTCCCCCCTCCTCCTGCCACCAGGCCGGCTCCGGCCAGACCCATTTTTTGTGAATAAAATGAGACATTTGTATCACAGCTATTTCATTACTCTCTGACAGTGAGGCGGAGAGGAGAACCGGGACCCGACACGCTACCCCCCCCCCCCCCCCCCCCCCCCCCCTCATCCTTACGGCCACATGAGGCTCTGACGGGGAAAATAGGACATTAAACAGATTAAAATCTCAATGTTGTGCAGAGGTTCAGAGCAATGCTCGACACACACACTGCTTCTCCCATGTTGCTTTGAGCTGAGGTTTGTTGGATCCGATTAATTACATCAGACACTAAATATCTACTTATCTTGCATCTTTGCATTAGCCTCAAAATATAACTCATCTTAATGTGGGTCAAAAAAAGCACCGGGTCAGGACCCAAAGGTGGGTAACCAGAAGATATGTTGTATTTATTATTTTTTTTGCTACTATTTTAAAATTATTATTATTTTTATTGCCATCTGCTTTCAAACTGTTTAATGTACTGAAGTAATATCTGTGTTTCATGTTAGACTAGATGTTTTTTTAAGTGTTTTTTAGATACTGCAGGGCATTTTTTGCACAGTAGGGAGCATTTTATTATTATTTCTTTCATATATATACGGGTTAATGAAGTGATGCAACCCAGTGTCAATTGGTGTAACCAGAATTTTTTCATAAAAATCTGATTATATACATAACGAAAATGTGGAATAAGTATAATCCACTTTTGCAATGCAACACTATGGTTTGTAACACATTTTATATCATTTGTCACAAATTATTTAGAAAAAACGATTGTTTTTAGGATATGTCCTGCTCAATATTGACAAAAGTCTATAAAATTTAAATGAAGAAATAATTATTTTATAATTCCACTAAAATAGACTGTAGGTGAACAGAATATTTAATATTTATCATTCTTTTGTGGTTACACCATTTGACATTTTCAGGAGCATTCAGTCTTACTTTTGGTTAAAAAAAATGGTGCAAATGTCATTTCAAATGACATAAGACCAACAAAAATACAAAAAATGTACATTTTAACAAACCTGATGCTGCTTTTAAAACTATTTTTTAAGATATTTTTGAATTGCTTATCTTGCCAACCCTTATTTGTCACTGACCCATATATCTATTTGTTTAATTAGTACCATTTTGGGGTGTTTTTAATAATAACTCTTTAGTTTTACCATTGGATAATTAGAGATGTGTCTTTATGTTATTATGTTACATGTGGCTGTCTTAAGTATGGATGAAGCTGCTACAACCAAGCAATTTCCTGTGAAGGATCAATAAAGTATCTATCTATCTATCTATCTATCTATCTATCTATCTATCTATCTATCTATCTATCTATCTATCTATCATCTTATATTACGTTAATGTTTCTTTTTTTAAATTCCTCTACGCTCCTTTTAGGCCCTTTTAATGTGAAGCACTTGGTGTATGTCATTTATTTTGTTATAAAGCACTTTGAGCTGCATTTCTTTGTTTGAAAGGTGCCATACAAATAATTTTATTGCTGTTAAATATGAAATAAATGCTTGCCATATTATTCCCAAAGAAAGTGGTATCTCATAAACTGCCAGCAACAGTACTTTTGGAGGTGTAGGGAAGGAAGAACTACATAATGTCAGCGTGTATTAAAAGAGACAGCGCTGATATTATCCGTATCAAAATGTGCACTGCATAAATCATCCTTCGTCTCTCTGCCATTTAGATTTATGATTTACGGCCCACGGTTGATGAATGTATGATGTATAGTATCTGACATTTTTAATATGTGCCAGTTAATTAAGTCAAACTCGATTCGGCGTGATGCGTCATCAACCTACCGGACCACACTCAACCTATGCAACCTTTTCTGCGAGCGCTCTGATTGGTGAGCGTGGATACGTACGACATGCTTGACCCCATGTTCACACTTTCCTGAGAATATAAAGATGTTGATGAAATCTTCGGGGGTTTTTTCACACTTTTGCAAATTGATGTGCAGTTTAAACCTAAATCTGGACTGTCCTGGTCTAGTTGGAATATTGCCTTCATTGCTCACACACTTTCATCTAAGGGCAAGATGCTTCAGGGTATCATGAGATGTGATGTTACCCTCCTTCCTCTCCCTCTCCCTCTCAATATGTTCTGCACCCTGTTGACTCCCCACTTACCGAGTTGCTCCTGGGTGGTACCTTCTTCCACGAAGGTGATTCTCTCCAGGACGGCCCAGAACATCACACCCAAGGAGAAGATGTCCGCCTGGGCTGAGTATGTCAGTCCGCCCCAAACCTCTGGAGCCATGTAGAAGTCAGAGCCGCAGATGGAGGAGAAGTGCTGCCTGGTCACATCACCGTCCATCCAGCCCTCGCTCATCTTGCTCAGACCAAAGTCTGCCACCTAGAGGTTGGACAAGGAGATTCATTGAATAAATAATAGTAAACCATTTGCTGTGTCTGCATGAAACTCAAGAACAATTTCACCAATTTATGACCTTAGGAAGTGATTTTTTTTTCTTTTAGGTCTATTCTGTGCCTTAGGTTAAAGAGGCACAGTAAAAAAATAATGATCTGATATCCAATATGTAATCTTCCCTTTGACGATGTAATGTGGACTTTCATTACATTCAATTTCCTTCAATTAAATGTTATTTATATAGCGCCAAATCACAGCAAAAGTTATCTCAAAGCACTTTACACAGAGCAGGTCTAGACTGTACTCTTTAATTTGATTTAAAGAGACCCAACATTCCCCAGTGAGCAAGCACTTGGTGAGCAGCATGCCAATATGTAAAAAAGTCAATACTGTGGAGTTGAAATGATAAGTCCATTAAATGATTTACTGGTTCTAGCTTCTAAAATGTGAATATTTTCTGTTGTTTACTTTGTTTTCTATGATTACAAACTGAATATCTTTTGAATTTTGAACAAGACATTTGAATATGTTAACCTGGGCTGTTAACCTTTTCTGACACTTTATAGACTAAACAGTTGCTTTATTAATCAAGAAAGTGATCAACAGATTTATAAATTGTTAAAATAATCATTGGTTGCAGCCATACAATCTATATAATTTGTGTACTAATTCTACAGAGAGAAGAGAAAAAAACATGGGTCAATATTGTGGTTTGCGTAGTAAAGTCCAGGTTCAGGCACTTGTGGACTGCTCAGGAGAGAAAAAAAGCTCAATCAACTTAAAATAATACATTTAAATAAATGCACATTGCCCTCAGGAACCCTCAAATATCCTAAAAACGATCAAATACTCCTGTCGCGGTTCCATTGCAAAATTCTCTAAAAATCTGGGAGCCTTTCTTAATTCACGTCAGGTCCCTTCAGCTTGATCTTATACAAAATGACTAAGCAGCCCCTTGCACAGCACCTGAGCCCAGCACCATCTAGTGCTAATTCAACTTTCCCCATATCAGCAGCACAATAGCTTTGTCTGATCTATCTACTTATTCACTTTCATTTTCCTTTCTATTTTAGTTAATTTGTGTGTGTGAGAGAGAGAGAGAGTGTAGGTGGAAGTGTGCACATTGATACAGTGCATCCGGAAAGTATTCACACCCTTTCACTTTCCCCACATTTTGTTATGTTACAGCCTTATTCCAAAATGGATTAAATTCCTTTTTTTTCTCATCAATCTACACACAATACCCCATAATGACAAAGCGAAAAAGTTTTTTTTTTAAAATATTTGCAAATGTATTAAAAATAAAAACCTGAAATATCGCATGTACAAAATTAGGTTTTTCGTACATGCTTTTTGTGTATTGAAAATAATATCCTAAAATGAAGCTTTGCAAGGACAGATACACATTTTTAAAAAAATCTGATTTAGCTAATTAAACAATGGATTTACTACGCAAATACATTTTCTGACCACTACGTTGTGCCATCCCACCTGTGACTGTGATAATGTTTTATAACTCCTGACGTGCACCTGATACTCAATACTTTTTTGTGTTAATTGTTTGGGAATAGCGCATTTTTACTGACTCAGTTTATGTGAAAATTGAAGACCTGCTGGGAGAAAAAACACAATCAAATAGTGTAATACTTTCACATTTGGCATTGTGTATTTTCTGTAGCGTGATGCCGCCTGATCTGACCATTTTAACGCCTCATTTTAACTTCCCAACAATCTGCCTACCTTGACAACAGGGCCTTTAGGTGTAACAGAGACCAGCACATTGTCAGGCTTCAGGTCTCTATGAGTTATTCCCAGGCTGTGAAGGAATGCCACGGCGCTGCTGAGCTGCCGCACCACACTGTGGTTACGCTGTGCGTCAGGCGGCCTGGAGAGCAGGTAGTGATTCAAGTCGCCGCCCTCACAGTACTCCATCACAAGCCACAGAGCCAAACAGCGCAGGGGTGCCGCCTGCTCTTCCTCCCTCTCGGCCGGTCTCTTCCTGGCTCTGTTTTGAGGCCTTTGCGGGGTCGAAGAATCGGATGAATTTGATTTAGTCTTCTCCTGAGGTTTAGCCCTGGCCTGGACGGTGTTGGTCCTGTCCTGAAGTCTGGAGACAGAGTTAACCCTCCTCTGAGTGTTGGACTGGGAATTATTCCTTTCCCCACCCTGCGGCGGTCCGACTACAGTGCCCTTTAGCACGCTCTCAACTAGACGTAGTGGCAGTTTCCCTGGTTTTAGGGTCCTCAGACTCCTTGGCCCCGTCTGCAGGAGGCAGCTGTGGAGTGCGATGACGTTGACGTGGTTCCTGGCTGTGGCTCTCATGGCCCACAGCTCTTGCAGGTAGAGTTCAATGCACTCCGGTTTGCTGCAGGGCAAACGCTTGATGGCCACCCTCTGTCCCGTTTTGGCCATGTGGCCCTCAAAGACCACACCATAGCTGCCTCGTCCGACCTCCCTCTCTAAAGTGTAGAGCTCCTCCATCTCTCACAGGGGATGAACCTACAATTTAAGAAAAACAACACTTAGGTTAGCGTAAAATAAGATGAGATGTATCTTTATTGATCCCCCTTGGGAGAAATACAAATTGAGTAAGACAAAATAGGATAGGCAATGTTCAGAAACTCTGAGATATATACATCTAACCAGGGTTGGGAGGTTACTTTGGAAACGTAATAGGTTACCCATTAAGCACCAAAATCTAAGCTCAGGTGTTTTTCATGGATACTGACATGATTTATAAGGGAGATCATTTCTTAGAAAGCAAGATTAATCTCTCATTTGAAAATGTATTCATTACTTCATGTACATTTTGGAATATAGAATAAACATATTTTATGAAAAAAGTCTTAAGTCATGGGCTTAATTGGTACTATGACACCATTTAAACTCAAGTGTGCTCCAAATAAGCCCACATCATGATTTATTTACAAAAAATAAAAAAATATTGATTTCAAAGAATTAAAAACAGCAAAATATGTATTCAGTAACATGTTAAATATTAAAAAATTAGGGGGGGAAATCTTAAAGGTCTGACTTCAGATGTAACCTCCTTTGTAATTATCAACATTTTCATAAGTCACTGTTATTTAATTACACATTGTACTAGTTACTCCCCAACACTAGATGTTATTATAACTATAAGATGGCTGGACTGTCCTTCGTGTTTTTAATCAACACTGATGAAGCTCAGCTCGGCTTTCTAACATTATAACTCAGCTCCTTCAAAACTAACCTTGCTCGGGTTTAAATTGACTTAAGCAGCCAAATAACCTCGTCCGAAAATACCTTAATTTCATTTTAAAAAACGAAGCAACATAGGATATCTCGTAACTATTCAAACTTACCCACACGGCTGCAGCTTAAACTCCCGGGAACAAATCGACTGTAATCTTTAAATGTAATTTGTTTGATTGACATCAGACAACAACAACAACAAACCAAATCAGATAATCCAAACGCAGACTGCAATTGAAGACTTCCGTGTCTAAATTCGGAGCGTCCCGCTTCTGTATGTGCGTGCATTGTGATTGGCTACGGGAATTCAGACGTCTGTTCTGATTGGTTGGCAGCAACGCCGTAGAGTGCAATAGGATTTGAATTGTCAGAGTCGCCACAGTGAACAGGGAGGGTCTTACGTTATTTAAACTACTGCGCTGCACCAGTGGTTACCAATCTAGGGGTCGGGACTCCCACTAGATGTCGCTAAATTAATCAAAGCGGTCCCGAGATGATAGGACAGGATAGGATTCAGAAAAAAACATACTTTGACACACAATACTGTATTGTTTTGGGTCAATTTTCAGATTTTTGAGTTGTTTGTGTGTCTTAAAAGTTATACAAATAAAACTTTCTAGAGCTGCAAGGTTAGTCAGGCAATTGACAAGGATTAATCAGCACCTATTTTGAGTGAAAGTGAAAGTTTTGAAAGTGAAAATTTACCATTTCTTAAGCAAAGGTGGGAAAAAGAGCTGTTTCAGCTTCTCAAATTTTGTGTTGAACATGATCATAAACTGAATATATTTGGGGTTTGGACGGTTTGCTTCCACTATTTTCTCACTTGTTATGGGCAAAGCAATTAATCAATGAAACAAGACAATAAACAGTAGCTTAACTGGTACACAATACAACATGTAATGAGGTGTCTGAGATAGACTTTGCTTTATTTTAAGGAGGCACAGGTCAAAAAGGTTGGGGACCACTGTACTAAACCACTCTTAGGATGTATTCAACTAACTGATATAAAATATAATCAGTTAGTTGATTACTTGAAATTCTTTACAACCAAAAGAAAATTGTTACAAAAGGCTTCGATCACTGATAGCATAATTTGGGGGAAAAACAAGCTTTTACCTTTATAAATATCCTATTTCTAATCGCAATGACACCAAAAATGTGGAAATAGGATATATTTGAAACTGTGACGTGGCTACAGACCTTTTGACAAGAAACAACAAACATTATAGTCAAATGAGTCTCACACTGATATTTTAATGAGTACCAACACATATTGGCATCAAAGCATATGAAAGGGTAGATAAGGTTTCAAAGGAGGCCACAAAAATTAATCAGATTGATTTGAAAGTTAGCTTCAGCAAGACAGAAGTCATGAGCATTACTTAGCAGAGATTGAAGGAAAGGTGGCAAAAACAATGGGAGGAAGAGAGGAAAGGGTGATAGTTTTACAGAGGTTTTTGGAAAATGGGAGAAATGAGGTGTGCAGGAAGAAACAGGAGAGATGAGACAATAATATCACGACTTAGATTTGGACACACTGGACTAAACAGTACACTATTCAAAACAGGTAAACATAATACAGGCAGATGTGAATACTGTGGGCGGGAAGAAACTGTCGAGCATGTTACGCTACACTGTCAGAAACATGAGGCAGAAACAAAGGCTTCTGATTCAAAACCTCAGGAAGATAAAAGTACACTTTGATCTAAAAGAACTCAAGAAATGAGTGTTATCTACTCCTATTTCAGTATCTTAGACTAATTAATTTGATTGAATTTTGTTAATACTGGACAGTGGACACTCTGAGCCAAACTCCACACCAGTTGATGGCAGTAATGTGCAAATTCAATGTTTGCCAAATTATCAATCATTAAATGATCAAAGAAGAAGAAGAGGAGGAGGAGGAGGAAGAAGAAGAAGAAGCAGAAGCAGCAGAAGAAGGAAGGTTGGTGCTAATTGGATGGGCACATGATTTGTTATTAATATTCCACAAGCCTAATTTCTCCACCAATGAACAATAGGTCATTCATTTGTTAATGTTTATTCAACCAACAAACCTAAATTTATACATTCAAACACTGTCAAATTAAAAACCTGTGATAAAAAGTTAACCAAACCTATTCATTTAGGCAAACTATTACTCAATATTAGACCACATTAAGTAGGCTGAACCGCTTGCGTGTTTTCAAATGTTATCTTAATCTTTTATTTTATTTTATTTTTGTATATTTCTGTATTTTCAGGAGTTTTTTCAGTTCTAACTTGTTGTCTTTATTGTGCTTCATTCCTTTAAAACTCATGTTATGATTACATAATGTATTGTTTTAAAAATTGGATGGGCTGGAGGGATGAACCCAACATTAACCTTAACCTTGTGATAGTTTGTCCCTCCTGCCCATCAAACCAATTTATCAAGAAAAAGGAGGAGGTGAAGGAGAAAGGTTGAGGAAGTTGTATGGAAGCTAACTGTTGATTAATTAAGTGTTTATTTTACAGATTAATAACATATTCCTACATAATAAAGTGATATTTGCTAAACTACAAAGTTTGTTAGCAACAATTTGTCAGATATGCTCAGTCAGAAAGTTGACTGTCCAATTGTAAAACAATTAAGTATTGTCATAAAATGGCTAATTATAAAGGCTTATTGATAAGAGTCATATTTTAGAATATTCAAAAGTTATGATTATTGTTAATATTTGTGTTACTTTTCTTACTCTTCTTACTTCTTACTTTTATAATTTTCTGAATGACTATCAAGCAGAACATTTGGCCTTTCCTTACGTCTGACTATTTTGGTGGATTCAAAGCTCAATACACATTAGATTAGAAATATTTGCTTCAGTGAGTCTTCAGTTTTTGCCTTTTTTTTTTTTAAAAGAGCTGAGAATGCCTTAGGAGTACTAAAGTCATGAATCTCAATCAGTACCCTATTATACGCCGGGACAGTTTTGTAATCAAGTCATTTAATCTGACAAAAACAAAACACAGAGAGTGCAAAAAACTTGTCTCATTGCTGCAGTCCCCTTTAATCACACACACAAACACACACACACACACACACAAAATGAGTGGGTGCTGCATCAGTATCGACTCTTTTTGGTGGAGGAGCGGCAACACTGGTGATGACAGCAATAGTGTGTGTGTGTGTGTGTGTGTGTGTGTTTGTTCTTCTGAGAGAATATAATAGGAAACACGGTGATTCATTGCACTGAAGCACACTGTGAAAGAAAAGAGCAGCTTTGAAGTGTTCGTGAGTGAGTGTGTGTGTGTGCTTATGTGATCCATGGCTTTTATCAGTGATGCCAATCATGAATAGTCTTCATTACTTGAGCAAGATGGAGCCAGTCACACTTCACTTGTTTTTATCTTGAAGCAAATGCCTCCTATTCTATTATCATATCTCACTTGCTTTGACAGATAGTATCTGGATGCAGACATTGGGGCGTAATATAAAGTGCATCTGCCTGAAGAATTTATCGGGAGATATTTTGTGGGGGGGAAACCGCACAAAAAGAGCCAGAATTGAATTTCCCGACAAATTCAATAAGGCATTCCAGGCACCCCCAAAAAAGATGTTAATGAGTCCAATAAGAATTATAGTTCCCCATCACCCCTGTTTTCCAACTAATTGTGTTTCTGTTGGGGTTTTCTTGCCGGCTAATTATGGAGTGACACCAACAGCAGGGGCAACAGTAATTATTTCCTTGATTGAGGTCAAAACCCCTTGCATTTAATCCCTGAAAAGGTCTATCTTGAGCTCCCCACACACAAGAGTAAACATTGGTAAACATCCTGCCAGCATCTCTGACTCAATTTCAGAGCAGTCACTCTTTTTACAAATAATGATTCTCTTCCTCGGTGAGCCAGAGATTCATTGGGAAGTCTGCCACCATCCCTATGTCTTTATTGTGTAAGACCCCTTTGAAAGACTGGTGGGCACTTAGTTTGAATATTCACTACAGTATTTATGGGAAATAAAGTGGCTCTTGTTTCATATGCCTCCTTGGTAACTACAGCTGGCAGTGAAAACAAAATATCTTATATACAAACACATGAAATACTGCTGTGTGTCTCACTAAACGCTTACGCTCTGAAATAAAACCTTCTTTGACATTTTGGTGGTTGACGCTGCAGATTTTTTCTTGAGGTGTAATTCTTACTCCATGCAAAAATTAAGGATGGCTTTTTTTGGATGGAAATGTAATTCTTTTCCTGGCAAAAGTCATTTTCGGCCCCCTCTGTTAATAACAATCAGTTGTGTCTTGACAGGCGAAAGCCCCGAGAAGCCGTAAACCACTGTAGACCCCCCCCCTCCCCACCTAACCCACCCACATCCTTTCCTCTTTCTGGTTACACATCATTGGGTTTCATTGTGGAGCAGGACGGTAAAATACCTCAGCTGGATTAGATGGAGAAGGAGGGGAGGACTTGAAACTTGAAATGAACGAGCAGTCACGAACCAAACACAGGTCAGTCTTCGTTGCACTGTAAGAGTTTGATGAATTCTTTCGGCTGGGAGCCATCAGTCAGCAGTTTTTTCATGTCCCAAAAAAAATTCTAAATGTAGTTGTTAGGGCAGGAAGTAAAAGTATACCTTTTTTTAGCCATGACGCCAAAAAAAGTAGAACTTACCGCATATACAAATGTATGTATATGCAAATTTAGGAGAACAATATAAGGTTGTCTCTAGTTGGCTGTTATTTCTCTATATTGGAAATAGAGTTCATCATCAGCATATTGTCTCGGGAGAAATAATACATTTATACTGATTGCATAATAAGGTCTGATTTTATACCAGCCTATTATTTTCTAGACACTTTCAAATGGTGCATTTTTCTATCTTGCAGAATTCAGTAAAATGCATCTTCTTTCTTATTAAGGCAGTTTATTCAGTGTTCTGTGGTTCATGGCAAAGGAATGATTGCTTACTATATTTCCATTGATGATGATAATAATCATAATAATACTAATAAACTTTACTTATATAACTCTTTTCAAAGTTTAGTTTAAGATAAGTGCTTCACAGACATAAAAAACAGACTGTACACAGTGCAATAAATTAGAATCATTTTAATGCAATCAAAAAAAAAAGAACATACATAAAGGACAATTCATAAAAATCTTAATTAATAAATCAATGAAAGCATAAAACCAAAAGAAAAACCTAAAATGAGTTTTTGGAAGAGTTTTTAAAGAGGACACTGTGGTAGCTTGTAAGATCATTTTACACCTGCCCTCTGATCAAAATCAATACACTCTCATTATATCACATCTGAATTAATTAACCCTCCTTGTGGAGTATTCACTGTGATAGTCCGTATAGCTTTAATGTTTTGATATGGTTGTTTGGAAAGCAATTACACATTTCTATAGAAGGTTATTTTTTATGTCTAATCCTTACTGAATGATGAAAGCATTTTTCATTTTTTTCAACACTGGAAGAGGTTGGGCTTCACTCCAATCCAGAAATATATGGGTTTTTTTAAAGATTATCCTTGGAAATAATAATGATAATAATAATAATAATAAAATCACCCCCTGGAAATTGATAGAAGAGTTAATTTTGTAGATGGTGTGAATGACAAAACCCTCAATAGCAGCAACAGAAGAGCAACCTGTGATGAAATTACAGGGTGTACGGATTAACCTATATTTTTTGATTGCCCACCCCAAATTTGACTGTCTTTTTTTAATAGCATCCACAGGGAAATACCAAAACTACAATTGCAACGTTTTCTCGACGACTTTTTCTGTCATCAAGGTAATAATCACTGCCTCTTGGCCACCAGAGGAAACGTTTATGTACACTGGACAGCTAGTGGAGAACAGCGATATCAATGACAGACAGGCCCCCCCTTCAACGGCCGCTTATTCTTCTGGGCGCC
Source organism: Scomber scombrus (assembly GCF_963691925.1). NCBI lineage: Eukaryota > Metazoa > Chordata > Actinopteri > Scombriformes > Scombridae > Scomber > Scomber scombrus. Next base: position 6,948,672 of record NC_084986.1, read on the forward strand.
TTATCTCAGCCTAACCGAGGGCTCTGTCTATGTACCCAATTCATCCATCACTATCAGACCTCACACAGGTTCATGGCCAGCATTCACACTCTCACAGGGAGCCGGGGCGAACGTCAGTTTAAGATGAAAAGAGAGTTGAACTTGAAAAGTACAAAAAAAAGGGCTTTTTTTCCTGCGGTTTCTGTTATATTTAGAGACTTCAGTAGACCTATTGTTGTTTCCATCATAAGTACGCTTTTATGGAAACAACATTTGCTTGTACAAGTACGTTATGTTTGCTACGTTTTGAGCGGCACAGCTCAAAGGATGGCCGGTCCACACTGAAATATCCTGACTACCATTGGATGTATTCCCATGAAATTTTTACTTACAGTCATGGTTCCCAGAGGATGAATCCTCACAACTTTGCCTTATAATAATAATAATGATAATAATAACTTTATTTATATAGAACCTTTTAAAAACAAAGTTTACTATGTGCTTTGACAGACAAAGCAAACGCTGTACAGTACAAAGCAAGACACACAACACAGAGAGCAGTAACAACATCACATAAGAGCAAGTCTGTAGAAATTAGTTTTGAGAAGTGATTTAAAAGAAGTTACCTAATCTGCAAGCCTTATTTCTTCATTGGGCAGGTCGTTCAAAAGCCGAGGGGCCCCGAGGGCGAAAGCACGGTCCCCTCTAGATTTCAACCTTGACTTTGGAACAGCCAGAAGGGCCCCTGCCCGAGGATGTAAGGCTGCGGGCTGGCTCATATGGCCTATAGATAGAAGGATAGATGGATAGATGGAGGATAAATCCTCAAGACTTTGGCTTTGGCATCACCAGCAGGTCAGTTTTCACCCATCCAATAAAATATCTTAATATCTACAACAAGGACTGACACATTGGGTGCAGACATTCATGGTTCCCAGACAGCACATCCTAATGACTTTTCCTCTAGCACAGGCATGTCCAAATTAATCCATGAAGGGCCGTGTGCCTGCTTGTTTTTGTTGCAACCAATCAGGAGCACACGATTCGACCGATCATCAGATCATCACTTGATTAAATGAGTCGAGCCTGGTATGGTGTGCTCCTACTTGGTTGGAATGAAAACCCTGCAGCCACATGGCCCTTTATTTAGTTTGGACATCCCTGCTCTAGCAACACTATGATGTTGACATCTGTGATTTTTTAGTAAAATGCCTTGACAACACTTGATTGGAATGCCATGAAATTTGGTACAGACAGTCGTATCCCCCATGGAAAAATTTGTAATGACTTAGGTTTCATCAAGCGCCATTATCAGGTCAAAGCTATTTTTCTATTTTTATTTGTATTTTTTTTTTAAACATTTCCTTTTTAGAAAGCTTGACGTGCAGAGAGACAAGAAACAATGAGATTGGTATTGGAGGGGTATGACATGAAATGAAGCCCTGCATCTTAACTATCGGCTACTTGAGGCCACATCAGTTTTAAATGTTAATGTGTTCAATACTTTGGTTTATGTCCCAATACGTCCCATGTGGGTTTATGTCCCAAAACGAATGACTTTCCCATCTATCTCAGCTGTACTTTCGCTTTGGTGATGCTATTACCCTAAACTAAGATGGTAATCATCGTAAACATTATACCAACCAAGTATCTGCATGTTAGCATCGTCACATTGTCTTAGCCATCTTTAACTACAGCCTTACAGAACTGCAAACATAGCTCTAGATATTTAGTCTTAATAATAATAAATAATCTACAGTACATCAGGCAACAGGGAACAATAAGCCTGATTAACCTCATTTTCTGATCTTCATCCAGCCTCCCTTGCCTCTCAGCCTCATTTACACCTCCCATTTGTTTCTAACCTCCCTTTGTGTTTCATCTTGATTGTTTGTTTTCAGCCTGACATCTTTATGATCACAGCGACCGAACGCTTGAATTTTAGAAACTAGCCAACTGAGAAAAAGCCTTCGGGGAGGGAGGCTTGAGCTCGGGGCAGGTCTCGTTTTCCATCCCCAAATCTCCTGCATGACTCATACTAACCTCCTGTCTGCAGACCCGGGCTGCGTGCTCTACCCATCGACTGCGCTGCTCTATATTTTTCATTTTTTCCACCATCCACAAGGACAATAAAGTCTATTCAGGTGTACTTTGTCCCAGCACGAACACCTTTACCAACCTGTGATTATCTGTGTTGCCATTGCTTTGCTCACTTGTACTCAACTTGCATTTCTGGAGTAAACATCTAGATTTCAAGATGTCTTTATACCCCTGACCTTGGCAGCGGGTTGGCGTCGAGCTGGTGGGTTTTATGGATACCTTAGACACAGGGCAGGGCTTCTGGATCAATCTCACCACGGATGATACATATTTTTAGAGCCCCATTAGTTGGCTCAATGAAGACGAAACTGGTGGCGTAGGCAATGCCTCCTACGTCAGCACGGGCCGGGGTTTGTGTGTCTGCTCCGGGTTTGTGCGTAACAGAATGGGGGAATCCACCCCTCTCTCACTATGGTGATGTGAATGATGATATACAGGGGAAGGGAGGGGGGTGTGTGTGTGTTGGTGGGTGGTGGGGGGGGGAACTGGAGGGTTGAGCCAGGAGGGAAGGGGTGTGCCATTATAAGAAGCCTCAGAGGAGGCATGCATTCAGTTGTTGAAACCCTTAGCCTAAGGATACGAGCTGAGCCACCAAACTCTCCTGTAGCCAGAGAAGAGGGACTCTGAGAGAATATCTTTACGTCACGCATACAGGTAAGGAAGTGCTCTAGTGTGCTGCCTGACTTCTTTTTTTTTTTTTTCATATGAGCGAACTGTGTGTGGAGATTGTTTGCCTTTAAAGGATTAAGAAGGGAGGGAAGACTCGTTTAGAGCAGGGAAAATAGTTAATTAGGAAAGGACTTGTTGTCTCTTGCATGCACAAACCACTGCCTAATAGATCATGGGGGAATATCTTTGTATAAGATCAATCACTGTTAGGATTCTCCCTTTTTAATTCTCTTTATATCGGGTCTTTTCTTTCTTTTTTTTGGCTTTTTGCTTCATCTGTTTCTGGCTCTTTGATTTTGACCTCTGAGTTGATTCAGTAAATAAGCCTTCTCACCTGGTGTGATCTCTTTTCTTTTTTCTTTTTTTTCCATTACTCTGTTTGTGTCCCTGTGACTCTGAAGGTACCTCTGTCGCCGTCAGCAGTACCCACCTGATTACTACTTAATTAACAAGGGACAGGGAGAGAGAGAGAGAGAGAGAGAGAGAGAGAGAGAGAGAGAGAGAGAGAGAGAGAGAGAGAGAGAGAGAGAGAGAGAGAGAGAGAGACAGAGAGACAGAGAGACAGAGAGAGAGAGAGTCCCAGATCATGCTGAGAAGGCACTTAGATGCAGTTTGTAATGGATTAAGGTGTACCTGACTTTAGAGTATATGAAAGGATATATAATATGATATATATTAATGATACAGTAAAATCATATGTGACAATACACTTATAAGCATTCCTTCAGTCCTTAGTTGTCCCAAATATTTAAGCTGAATTTACCAAAACAGCATGGGGCATTGGCTCAAGTCAGTGAATGTCATTGAACTATACCACTCCAAAAAAGCAGCTTATGTGTGGTTTGTTCTTCTGATTGATCATAGACTATCACATGTCAGATTAAATAAACCAGAAGAAGGCTTCAAAGAAACAAAAAAAGCTACTTTATTCTTGTCAGAGCAGCTTTAGTGTGTCAAACGTATAGGAAGGGGGAAAAAAAGCCCCAAGAAGGGAATCAGTCGAACGCGGCTTTTATGCTACATGCGCGATAATGATGATTTTAATGATAATGGTAATGAATGTGCATAATCTTTCCCCATTATCAGTAAAGACGATACTCACGCAGGCAGGGGAGAAAATGGGTGGTTAATGTGCCATTCACAGATAAGTGACTACACACTGTGGAGATGTTTCATGAAGGAAATGTGTTTATAGGACATGTCTGACGCTGTCTTTTGAAGGTATATTACTATTAGGACTAATGTATTTAAGTGATGTAAATTGTGGAATTGTTTATTTTCATTGAGTTGTGCTTTGTTTTATTCATTTTGTGTGGCAATATATACCATTTAATTAAAAAGCCAAAGAAGAATTGGAAATAAAAGTGAAATAATTGGACGTTTTAGTGCAAATGTACCTTGACTTTGAGTTTTTCCACTAAAAGTACTAAAAATTAATTTATATATCTACTTTAAAAGCCAGCCTCTCAAAAGCTGGTTGTTTTTAAGAATTTAAAATAGCTTTATTCTAATCATGCAATTTCTTTCTTTTCCAGTACATTACAACTGGAATAGCTTTTAAGGATTAGCTGCTGCCTACACAATGATTGAGCTGATTACACTGTTTAGAGGATTTTTTGGGCTTCCCTCTCAATATTTAAGACTGCTTGTAGTGTTACATATCTTGATCAGAGAAAGATTCGTGACTGAGGAATAAGAGTGGCAAAGTTACTGTATCCCCCCCCCCCCTCTCCATTCTCAAGTATTTTGCAGTTCATCCGGTTTTTTTCCAGTCTCACTGTCCTCACAGTGAAAAAAGTAGGGAGCCTCTCTGGCTGTGGTAGATTGCTTTCCCCTGGCTCCATGTCCAATGGATTTGTGCAGGTGTCAACGCAGCTTAACAGCAACCAAATCAATGATGACAACATGTCAGCTGCCTAAAACTCTGCAGAATCTCAGCCATACAGTCTGATGCTGGTGGGAAGTGATGCTGCAGATATGGGAACATCATTAAAGGTGAATTACATCTTAATTCAACGGTGGATTTATCTTTTTAACATTTAAAATAAATGTCTAAAAGTGATTTGGGTTGATCTCAGTGTTCATGCATGATTCTGTTACTGCTTTTTTTTAGTCATATAGAATATCAAAAATAATTAAATAAATACCCTCAAATGGAACTGTAACTTTGTTTGAATGCACTTCTCTGCTATCTCAGACTGTGTCCATCCATTTTCTTTTAAAACACTAATCTTGCATCAGCTTCAACCTGTGTGACAGTTTATCAGCCAGACTGAGAGGCGATGTGTCTCTGCTGCACTCTGTTCGCTCTCTGTGTGCTATCAGCCAAACCGAACTGCGTTGGGAGAGAATTATTTTGGGCTATTAACACCGCTTAATGCGGATTAAATGAGATGATTGTTGGTGTGATTTCCAATGCACCCATACTATGAAGGACATATCTGATGCTGGGAAAGATTGCAGAAGAGATGTCACCCAGTTAAGCGCCTATACCCTCAGGTGGAAATATGTTCCCAATTAAAAGAAACACTGCGAGTACAATTGGTGGAAACAATAGTAATGATATGCTCAATTGATCTGATATGATGGTGCCTCGAAAGAAACCACATATGAATATAAAGAGTTTATTTTTGTGCCTGTGCATATGTGAGGTTGTTATATAGTCTATGCAGGATACAAAGAGAAAAAAAAGCTGCTGTGTGCTATGATGTCTAAGATAAGATTTTTAAGAGAATAAAAAGCGATGCAAGATAAAAGCAAATAGTCATCCAGCAGAAGGAACCGTGATTCTTCCAGTTGATATGGAGATGCAGAGATTAAGAATAAAGGACTGTAAGATATAAAAAAGAGTTTCTATTGTATGCAGTTTCACTTTATCACAATCTTCTTTATATGCTCGTATTCACTGCATTATCATGACCTCAATACCCTTCACTCTTGACCTCACTCCCTTTATGATCCTCGTAATCTGTCAGCTCTGCATCCGAGTGACAATAACCAGACCTGAATGCTGCAGCGGGGCAGGTAATAGGTACAATCATGAGATCTGGTGCAGCTGTGGCAGACACGCCTAAATCGGATTAAGGACATTCTCTCAGATTAGACGTTTCGTGATCCTTCCTGTGAGGAAGGGCACTGCAAGCGCACCTTCTCCTGGTCCGCTAAACTCTCCACTGAGTCATTCTCTGTTTATCTCTGGCTGCACAGGCCGGATTTACATTGCGGTGAGAGATGATCCTGTGGCTGTGTATGTAAATCCTCCACAAAATGAAGGTTTTTGGAAGAGTAACTTGTTATCTGTGATGTGGCAGGCCAACAGTTGTCACGTTTGGTGTTGATTTCAGTGGTATTGCTTGATTCTTGTGGCTTTCTTTGGACTTCTATGTGGCTTTGGAGTTGGACTAAGGCATTGGGATGATACAATAATTGAAGGCAAACATCAATTTTGATAAATTAATTAGCTGTCAAGCAAAAATGCCAAAAATATGGTGGTTTTGGCTTCTCAAACATGGGGATTTGCTTCCTTTTTATTTCACTGTGAATTGTATATCTTATGGTTCTGGACTGTAGATAAATGAAGCAATTTGAAGACATCCCATGGACTGTTAAATTGTGCATTTTTCTATATTGTTGGTTGACTAAACAAGCAATCAAGTAAAAAATTAATAAAAAGACTTGAGAATTGATTAGGAAAAGCAAACAGTTGCAGCCTTTGATGGAAAAAAACAAAAGGCTTCTGAAAGTAGCAGCACATTCATGTGTGTATGTGTGTGTGCACTATGTGAGAATCTGCCTGAGTGTAAGGTAGCAGGAAAGACGTGGTAGGAATTTCATTGATTTGGGCAATCTCTGGAATGGATTTGATAATGAAAGACTGTCACAGCTTTCTGAAAAGAGCACAGAGTGGATTGACTGATGCACTGATTTTTGACATGGTGGTGTGTGTGTGTGTGTGTGTAACTACGATGCCTGTGACTCAGACTAATAGCACATACTGATTGCAGATAGCAGGTGAGTTATTTGCATGACTACATGTAACCCAGAGTTGAACTCAACGCAGTTTCAGAAGCCAAATAACCAAATAGCAATCTGAAAATAATTGCATCAGAGCTGAAATTTTAAATGAGTCTAACTGCAGGCAATCAGTGATTATGAGAGATACAGTATCTGGTGTCAAGAGGCTGACCAGATGAGTCACCACATGATGAGCACTAATATGTTGCAGGGAGACTGGTGTAGACTAAATGGCACCTAAGGACAACCACTTCAGCATGCAAGGTTATCAGCCCTTTGTACTGCTGTTACTTGTAATAATACCACTTAATAAAAGCAGTGAGTGACAGTAGAAGTGGTTTAAATTCTTATTACTGAGTGCTGCTTTACCACCAAAAGTTACATTTTAGCCTAACCATTAAGATGTCCGGTCTGTCCAACCTTTTAGGCGAGCAGCAGGAAAAAGATGGCAGTATGTAACAATGAGCAAAGGTAACTTATTATTTTACCCTGTACATGATTTACTAAAAAGTTGAAGGTGACAGAGGAGATCAAAGAGTAACGATAAACTCAAAATCAATGTTGCAAGTAAATGATTTTAAAAGAGGATAAAGAAAAGGAACCGACATGGCTGTCCAGTAATAATGGATACGGTACGGTAATGTGGTTGATAGCTGGACTCACATCAGTCTTGTACGCCAAGCCTGTCTCCTGATAATTAAGTTTATACCTAATTTTATTTGCCAGATATGTTTTACAGGAAATGTAATATAACCGCCTGGATTATGTTCAGTTTTTTTCAATGAAGGAAGCATTATGTTGCTGTACACTATAGAAGTTGTACAGTGGTGTTCGGGGTGGACGGTGGACGGTGGGTGTACAAAGCACATCGATCATGGGTTTGGTCAAATTTTTGCCCAAAGTCACTGTCAACTCTTTCAGTATTTCACCAATGGAACAATGGAAAAATGTTGAATTTTTAAAATGTTTCCATGTTACAAGCCCCACAACTTCAAAATCTAAGAGACAGGAAACTCCTGGGCAAATAAAACCATCAAATAAAACTATCTACTAGAGGTGTATATTTTGTTTTGTTTTTTTGGTAATTTGAATGGACCAACTTTTCTTTAAAAGAAGAGACTTTGACTTGATACTGATTTCCCTCAAGTCCAGTGAAATGTTTCCGAACCAGATCGGAGAAACTATGACTTCAGAATTGGTGCTATGAGGACTATCTTTTTCTTTCTCCACTCTCCATTCACACACTAAACCACACTTTATTGGCCCATTATCTCAGATCAACGCATTTTGAACAAGCGATTACAGAGTGTAAGGTAATAAAACACTCATGAATATCCTCAGGTTATGAAGAATTAATCAAGTACTATTAATGGCCCATGAGATGTAAAGACAGAACATGAATTTTAATCATTTCCCTCCTACAAAGTGACCAGATCTTAATACCATCCATCTTTGGTGGCTCCTATGAATGGCCAGGCTCCAGCGCGGCCTTAATAAAGTGGAGTTAAGATCTACACACCACTGGAAGATACTGGAAACATCTGCAATATGTAATTTAAGATAAAAGATCTCAACCATTATTCACAGAGAGGGGAATGGAGGAGTAATATGGGAAAGAGGAGAGGAGTAAGAGAGAGTGTTGAGTCAAAAATGGAGCAACAAGAATGGGAAAGTGGACGTGAAACAGGGAGCAAGAAGGAAGCAGGGAGAACGACACAGAGAAGGACCCCTAGGTTATCTACGCATTAGCAGATTCCTCTGTGCTTTCAGCTTCATGCAGGCGACTAATGGACGAGATAGAGTGAGTCAGAGCTTTGTCAGCGACGGCCACAGAGCTTTTCTTCTTCCATGCTCACAATCATGACACCTTGGACCCCTTTCCACCCTTCATTAATGCCACTAATGCTGATTTATCCCCACCGTTAGCTTTATTAATACAACTCACTTTGTAACTTTGTACAGGTTGCTCACAGTCTGCTCACATCCCACTTTCTAACATTCAATTGTTGGCTTTGGACGGAAGGACAAAAAGCTCCTTTTTTAAGTGAAGCTAAACTAATTTTCCAGCTCTTGTGTATTTTCGGCTCTCGGAAGAAATGCACTCAGACAACAAAACCAAATGCATCAGACTAGTGGTCCTTTTATTAATGCTGTGTGACTGCTTCCTGCTTCTTTTTTTTAACGGAAAAAACAATTTCTCTTGAAAGTATGGGACATGTTCAGGGTCTTAGTTAACTCTAATGGAAGCACAAAACAGTATAGTTGGTTTGAAAAGACTGGGTAAAAGCATTCATTTGTGTAAGATGGAAAGACTTATCTAAAAGTAGAAGGACACCAGGCTCTTCACTGAGGTCCATTTTCTTTTGCCTTTGACGCCAGTATTCATTTAGAAATGCAAGGCTGCTTATATGTGAGAATGATGATCTTTTTTTTAACTGCAACTCTTCCTGTAATAAATTCCCAGTCTCATGGATTGTCTTGGTGCGTTGGGGCTAAGACTGGTGTTTGTAAGGGCGTCCCCCCCCCCCCCCCCCCGCCCCCTTCCCCAGCGATCACCACTTCATCCGTGTGCAGTACATCACATATCAGCCTCTGCACCCAGTCGACTGCCCGATTTGTCAGATAGATTATACAAATGATTTGAAATGTTAAAGATCCATTTCTCTAAAAAGAAGACTGAATTAAACCAAACTATTAGAAATCTATAACATAATGTATCATGCAGTTTCTTCACATTTTCAGGCCCTTGACTCTGTTTTGGTGCCACAATTTTGATGATCTCAGAAAATTAGAAAGGTCTCATCTTTTCCCAAGATTTTGAATGTAGCATACGTTTGTATTCCTCTCCCAAAGGCATCATGGATAGAGCTCTAAATGGACTGTATTGAAAAACACATCATATAAAAGTTTAGCTTTGAGCTAAATGCTAACATAATGCTCACATGCAGACAATGACACTGCTAATATCACGTTTAGAAATGTCTACCATTTTTATGTCATGGATAAATAAAGAGAACTGGATACAGGAAGAGTGCTTTGAAGCCACTTTGACATAGTGGCCAAACCGTGTAATTACAACGTCACGTGACGCTATTGGCCCCAAAAAGTGTTCTCACCATAGACTTATATCTTGAAAGAGACGTCTGTAAATCAGCTGTTACTTGTTTTTGAGCTTAACAACTCCTGTGAAATGATTAGTTTCAGTATCACAATTTAATATATTCTGTCCAATCACATTTTGAAAGTCTAGAAGAGCTGCATGATTTAATAATTTTATCCCATTCAAGTTACCTGGGGAGGCTAAACCGGAAGTTAGCTGTCTCGGCCATCAGCGGTCTCTTGTGGCCACTGAGCAATTTTCACAGGAACGAATTGGGTCCCCACTTTGACGCCGTATTAAGTTTTTTTATACATCCATGATTCATATACACCTTGTTAGTTTAGAGTGGTAGCATGCAGTAATTAGAAAAGTAGCACAAGGTATAATATAAAATATAGCTGAGGCTAATGGGAAAGGGATTAGTTTTACAGGTATTTGGTCATAAACCAAAAGTATTCGACAACCTAAAATTTTGACCAGATGATGGTGCATTACATGAAAAGTTAGGAGATTAACAAAGTTATTGCATTTCATCCAGAGGGGGATATGAGTGTCTCATCCCATCCAGTAGCTGTCAAGACATTTTACTCAAAGCCACATTTGTGAGCCTGTCGGTGGTGCTAGACTAAAAATCCTAGAGTCACCAAAAGTCAGTAGACTGGAACATGACTGTCTGGACAGTACATGGCAATTCTCCCAATAGTCCTTGAGTCATTTTAGTCTGGACCAAAGTGGTGGACTGACCGACAGACTGACAACATCCCTGGAGCCACACCGTTAGCGTGGCTAAAAATAAAGCAACTGACCATTAAAACATCAGCATGAAATATCTGCCATGACACTGTCTGCATATTAAGTGGCCCACACAGCATCCTGACTCAAAGATAAGAAACTCTCAGTGTGACGAGTGCTCTTCATTTTTTTAGTTTTCAAGAACCAAACTCTAGTCACCACTTGACTTTAATACTTACACCATACCCTGATAACATCACTGGTTAAAAAAGAAAAATAATATCCTCTATTCTTTACTTTTCTTCAGTGAGAAGAGCTGAATCAATTTACATAGATAAACGATTTTAAGTACGATTACATAACATGATTCTGGGTTATTACTCTCATTTAAATGGGGTATTGTGACTATATTTAAATGACTAAATGATGGTGCAGGAAGACAAAATATACTGACTTGTAATGCATCATATTGTTGTATCAAAGTCAAAGTCGACATTTTGCTCTTTGACTATGAGCTCTGTGTGGTGTTCACATTCAGCTTAACTGATGATTTGTTTTTATGTGTTTCCATTTGGCTGCACTGTATCTGAATTTTTTCTAAAATATTAAATGAGGCATGATGGAGCAATTTTATCCCAAAATTGAGACCCAAAAGTTCAAATCTGTCATGTGCACTGCATCATACCGCAGCACTGATGACAACTAAAAGCCAGGTGGTTGGAATTGGGGAATAAAACTTTAACTGGAACAAAAAGTTTACTCGTAAACGTTTTACTGCAGTCTTTAATATATAACATGTTCAATGATACAGACTCAACCTGTTGCTCAGATAAATTCCTGGGCAGTAAAGGGTTAAGTGTGCCATGCTGATTAGAGACAATAGGCATGCAAACAGATGTGAATGAGCATGTAACAAATGAACGATCGAGTACAGGCACTTCAACCTGAGTCAATAAGTTGACCGACACAAATCATTACTCACTATGATATCCACTATAAACATTTCAAAGCTGCAGATTGAGGACAATGCAGCTCATTAACTCTTAATATCCCTTTTAATTGTTTCTCAGTAACAATAATGGTTCCTATTCAAAGTGACGATGGCAGCAGGTGATGGCGTGGAAACTCATTTCCTGAGCCTTTGGAAAGATATAACTCACACTCCATTCACTTCATCAAAAGCCAGATGCAGCTAAGTAAATCTTCTTTTTGTTTTCCACACAACTGCTGGCTAATTACACTGAATAAATAGATATAAATTAACTCATTAAGGACATTTGCTGAAATCATTTTGATTTCCTGAAGTAAGCTGAATTGACTTCTAGCTTTAAAAAAGTAGGTTTGCCCTCATATGAAGCTCAATTGAAAGGTTTATGTGTGATAACAACTTACTCGCTCTGTAAGTCAAATACTGGAAATTAGCCGATATAATTGGCCAATCTTGGCCTATCACAAAGTGATTGCCATCTATGTTGACTGATATGCACTGATATGTTTTATGGGCAGCATTTTATGTAAATTAGATGTGTTTTTAACTCAAGATTACATTTATAGTTATTTATATTTATTAAATTCCCAGTGTTATTGTTAAACTGTAAAATATCATAGCTTCCATTACATAACTTTGTAACAAGTGTTTGATAACTACATTTCATACGGATCATTGCAAAAAATTTAAGTAAGATTAGTGGCCGATATAGCAGTATCAAAATAATTTTATTCCCTAATATCGGTATTGGCATCAAGCCCAAAAATCCAGCATTAGTTAGGATTTACTGACAAAACTGAGCATGATAAAATATTAATAAACATTTTTTATAAGATTGCATTAAAATCCTCATGAGGATGTATCAGCAGTCTGTGGGACTCTGATAATGCACTCTTGAACCTCATGATTCAAGATACTGCCCCTGTATTGTTTAGCTAAAAGCCTAAATCACAATATTCTATTATGAACCTATGAATATGTGGAGGCAACCAAATGGACATCCATTGCCTAATTATAAAAACATGAAAAATGATACAAACATTGCAAAGCTTTGTTTATTAATAGCAATGAAAAGCCAGATCTTTGTAATGCTGAAGCACATCCAGAGACCCACACCAGCACTTACGCTGGGCTGGTTTTACTCATTTGTTCAACTTACTTAGTGAGGGCCACTTAAGGGAGAACATAACAATATCAAATGGGCTTAGTCAGCAGGGTAGTAAATGATCATTGCACAAAACATTTCAGCAAGGCAAACAAACAGGTCCCTCTAATGATTTCCCATTGAGCCTTGTATACTGTATTTCATAATGAGCCGGAGTCATGCGACTTGTTTTATATGATATTGATTAAAAGTGGTAATGTGGTAATGTGGTAATGGTCACGGTGAGCTAGTTTTTACTTATTTATTTATTTTTGCTCCAATGCGCCCGTCAATACGACACCCACTCTGTTTATTGTCAAAGATTTTCATTCAATCTCATCAATATGATGTCCTCACTGTGGTATTATTGTGTTGAACTGAGGTGAACTCTTCTCTGTCCTCATCAAACCTGCAAAAACATCGAGCGTGAATTCCTGTCGACCAGATTGGAGCCAGCGTAGGTCAACGAAACAGTGAATATAATGCATAATGTTGCATACAGCAATTCTTTTTAAATTTGGGTTCCATTTATCCTCATCATATTCAGCTTTGTTGTTAGCATAGAAATTTAGCTTTTCAGAACAAATCCAAATCATTTTAAAAATGCGGCATTTACTTTTTTATTCTATTACTGATCTCATCATGTCCTTTTTAAAAAGCGCTTGCTGTTCCTGTTATTAACAGTATTTGAGGTACTTGTTCCAGTATTTCTTTAGTTATATTTAATATTATTTATAATTATATTACGAATTTGTCAAAAACACGACTGCAGGAATTGTTCAACATGTTTGGAAATATACTTATTTGCTTTCTTGCGGAGGGTTACAATTAAAACCACTGACATGTTTGTACAGTAAACATGAAGCTACAGCCAGCATCTCTGTGTTTTATTTGGCTTTTTAAAGAGTCGAGTGTGGGAAGTTTGTCTCCTCCTTCTGGCAATTAGAGTAATTACATAAACACTGTACACACACTCTAACATCATAGACTCTGCTGTAACCTACTGTGTCATCATTACTATTGCGGCTGCGGTGGCTAAATTGTATTGAGCGTCACACAATGACTATCAGAATTTGATCCATTCGGTCCGATAACATTTGGAAAGTCTAGACGTTTTATCACCATTTTATTGCCATTCAAGTTAGCAGACGGCTGGTGGAAGTCTGTGGTTGCACATTTGAACAGCCAGAGATGTGAAATATAAAGAGATTTATCTGGCAGTGATGGGTTTAATCGGTATTGTGGAAACTAGGATTTAAATGTAACAGTCATTTATATGTAAAAGTTCTGCACTGCAGGTTTAAAGTGTAATACTGTCTTTAGTCAATATGTTTTCACATTACATAATCTATAGGCTGCATATACAGAACCAAAAGTGTAGACTCCTAAGATTGAACTCCTAAGATTTTTCTTGCGTCAGCTCCTGGAAGTAAGTCATTTATGGTTTTTATTTCATTAGTGCCATTAAAAGGGTATAAACCAGACTGAAGTTTTGAAGAGAGACCATTGTTATTTATAAAGTATATTCAATAGTTAGCTCCAATAAAATAGGGAAGGATCCAGGATACTGTTGATTTGTTAAGGGGGAAATGTGATGGTAGTGGTCTTTTAAAGCTGCTATAATCTTTACTTTTTATACACTCTAAAAATCAAATGGTCTAAATGTATTCAATTCATGTCAATAAATCACTCACACTACACTGAGTTAATGTTACTCAGAAAGCCACTCAAGACTGGCGGATGAACATAGTGGACCATTTAACAGCTAAAGAGTCGGATATTTCCATCATGACTTGGTCGAGAGCCAAAAAGAGCAAAAAAAAAAAGGTGGCCAAAAAAATAAGTAAATGCAGTTTTATGATTGTTAAATTAAAGGAACAACTAATTTCCCCATACTCTCTTAATGGAGTGAGCACAACATAAAAGACAAAAGTACATGGATCATCTTGGTCATATGGTCTTAATTCATAAAGCGGCAGAAGCCATATCAAATGTCTCTAGCAGTGAGGGAGCAGTGTAAGAGCAGAAGCAATCTATGATGTTCTGAGTGGCTGTTTTTTTCTTCATAATCTCTGTTATTGGATGATATAGCGGTGAATGATAGAGATAGATGGGGGTCAAACAGCAAATACTGTGCACCTGGCTCACAGATTTGTGGCTGCATCCAGAGACAGCGGGGTGCCAAGGAGTTCATTCATCCCTCCACTTATCTTCCTTCAGCTTACACAAACATGTCCTTTGACACATTTTTACAGGCTTTCAAATACAAAATGTTCTTCCCTGCACTTCCAGTGAAGTCTAAAATGTAGTTGGAAATGTTTGTTATTACTGACACTGTTGCCCCATCTTTATGCCCTTCTCCTTCTGTACATCTTCCATCAGACTGAATGAAATTGCTGCAGCTTTATCCTTCTACCAAGTGGATTTTTGCAGGGATGGGGTGTGACCCATGTCTTGGTTTAAAAGCGATCTATACAACCACAAATTCACTCTTAAACTCTCTTCCATCAGTGATCCAACCCTCCAGCCTGCAGTGGATGCTTCCTGTCCACTGGAAAATACCCATTTAATCTTTTATTGCCTCGGGGTTTGCTCTCTCTTATAAGCCCACCCACATTGTCCAATTTCTGGTGTTGGCTGAACACTCTCCCACCACCAACGCTTTGACTGACCACCCAAATCCAGCTAATGATCCCTATAAACTGGAACTGATGCAATATTCCTGTCTGCTTTCTCCCTTTAGGCTGGACCTACATTTTAGGCTTTATCCTGATTCTCCAGCTGTTGACCCTTGTTTTAGACTCCTCTCTTCTACCTGCTGGGCTCCTGTCTGTGCCTGCCTGTCTGGGTGTGCTGAGCGATGAAGATCTCTCTGTGGTGCCTGGTGGTGCTGCTGGCATGTCTCTCCACTCCTGGATGCGGTGACTGCCAGGGGGAATGTGTGGCCTGCGGGCTGCTCCTGCAGCAGCAGCAGCTGCAACGAGCCTTCAACACCATGGTGAGTATGTGTGTGTATCACTGTCGGTCGTCATGAGTCTAGGTTGATAAGAGCGTCCGCTAAACGTCTTGTCAACACTGTAGTACCTGTGTGGGTACAGCTGCAACAAGATTTCCACACCCTGATAGAGGTGTGATTGTGTTTGTTATATTCAATCTTGATAAGAGCAACTGTGTTGAGTACAGTTTGATACTGTGTTCGCTTTGATTGCCTGTGTTCATATGAGGGAATATGGGGGCAAAAGGCGGTATGAAAGTGTATAAATCTTATGAAAACCTTTTGAGGTAACTATTTTTTAATTATTCTTTATTTTTCCTTATAAAGTAGATTTTTTTTCTTCAAATCAGTCTCATAAAGTACTAAACAAATACATTTATTTCATTTTTTTGTGTGAAGTGACAGTAGATAAGTTACTTCGACAGATAATATTTCCTGGCTCAAAAAGGCAAAAGGACACCAACATGTTTTTTTTTTTAAACAAGGAAGAGAAAAGAATAATAATAAAAAGAAGAAAGAGAACAAAACTAGATGCAGGGCTTCTAGAAAATAAATAAATAAAGACATTTTAATTAAAGCCACTATGTGGAAGATAATTCCAACTTTGTGGCTCCGAGTGGTACTATAAAAACTCCCACTGTGGTACATAATGTGTGTTGATAACAGATTAGCAAAGCTGTTCCTTTGCATAATAACAGGACTAAGAGTCTACAGTCATGCTAGCAGCGCTGTGAGGCTGTACATCGGCACAGCTGAATGTTGATGTCAGCATGCTAACATGCTCACAGTGACTGTTAACATCTGCCAAACATCAGCTAACATGCTGATGTTTGGCAGGTTTAATGCTCTCACCATGTTCACCATCTTAATTTAGTGCATTAGCATGCTGAACTGTACTTTTTCCAAGCCTGGTGTGTGTTGAACCCCTAAAGGCTAAAAGTAGTTGAGCGAAAAACAAAACACTTCATATGTTCGAGGCTGCTTTTTCTGAGTTTTCTGAGACAAACATGGTATTTCTGTGATTCTGTGTCATACTAGAAGGGGGTTATTTGCATGAGTAAGTAAGTACAGCACTTGTGCAATGCTTCGTGACCAACGTGAGATGCAGCTTCTGCACTGAGAGACTGCGACTGCTCTCCGAACTCAACCAAAATTTCAGCTTTGCACACAGTCTCATTTCTAAACAATCTGAGATACGTCAGCGGGTAAAAATAGTCCGTGGGCGTCCATGAATAGCTGTGGGACGGCTAATTTAGCTGATAATGATGCAGAGAAAGACAGCTGGGACCTTTTTGGAAGTTGTAATCGAACTATGTAATTGACTGCTGCTCAGTATCATCCGCCCAGGCTTACATCAGTGACTGACACATTTTATCAGCTCCTCATTGTGTTAGCCGTCTTCCCATTGAGCCACAGATGGAATCCACTGAGCAATTCCATTGTTTCCCATTCCAGACTGAAAGAGTGTGTGTGTGAGGCCGCCAGTGTTTGTTATAATGTCAGGACCCACTGATTTATCCGTGCACACACCTACACACACTCACGCACGCGGCCATACACGCACTCAGACATACTCACACGTATAAAATACTTTGTGGTATCACATCCTCCACTGACTACATTCATTCTGAGATGGTAATGTTAAAGGTAAATGCCAGCTTTTCTTTATATTTATGATTATTATCTGTGCTATGGTTATTATTTACACATTCTGAGCATGCATATTGCCTTTTGTTTGTTGTTAAGGGAGGATTCATTTTCTTTCATTCTGTAGGAGCCGTTTGACATGATATAGTTGTGTCTGGTATGTAAAAACACACCTTACATATAAGACAAAAAGACCCAGTATGCTATTCCATGACCACAAACGTGCAACCGCAACAATAGAGCAGGATCAAGGTGCTAGTAAACCCCACCGAAGTGCTGGTGGAGGTCAAACAGTGTCTTAAATCCTTCCCATCTCACTTCTTTAATGTTGGATTTTTTTGGAAAGTCTAACAATATTTATGGGAATTTCAGAAACCAACAATTTAACATTCATGCCTTAATTATTTAATGATTAGTCAGTTGTGTGGAGGTGAGAAAGTAAGCAGAAGTGTGTCCAACACTTTAAAAAACCCTTACAGTAGAGACTTCTTGAAAAGGTGCAACGTTATCCAACATTTATCCCGTTACGTGGATCTCTATGTCAGCCAGCTTTTCACCGTACCTTTGTATGGAACTGTTATAGCTATAAACATTTTTGCCTTTAGAAATAATCAGTCAAAATGTCTATTGAGCTTAGCCTTAGAGTTAGGGTTGGCAAACAATGACTCATTTTGCTTCAGTCACTTTTGACTCTGGTTAATGTTAGGAGAGATTGTAGATATGGCAAATAAACTATTACAGTTCAGGTTAGGCAAGTAAAACACTTAAGTTAGTAAGAGAGATTAGAGAAAGAGAGGGTTATCTAGCATGAAAGTCAGATGTCACTTCACCTGCACCTACCACCGCCACTTTCACACTTTTTCTCACCTTGCTAATGGGCAAACTACTTCCTGCTCTGGCATTGAATTTCGGCATTAGACATAAATCTTGAGGTGCGAAATTGTCCAATTTGGACAATGATGGATTCTCAGAGATAGTGGGGGCTGAATTGTACTGTTGAGATGAAGATAACAAATGTTGAATTGATGCTTCCACCTTTAACATCATGACTACAAACTCTTGGACATCATAGCAACAGACAATAATTGGGATATTAAGGAAACGTTGAAGAGAGTGACAGGTTAGACAAATGTCCCCAGAAAAGTCATAATCATTCTTAATTCAATTATATTTAAGTACCAACCCTGACCTACCTCCTTTAAGAAAGTAAAGTCTTTATTTAAAGCATTGTCACAGTGAAGGATTTCTTTAATCTTTTTCTCCTCTGGTCCTCACAAGTATGTAAAGACATGACTGCGTGCACACGCACACACACACACACACACACAAACACACACAAACACACACACATATCTCCTCTTACTCATAAACTCCTTTAGATTGCTCCATTGATCTGACGTGGAGAATCCCCTGGTGTGCTCATTTAATTTACGACGGATAATTAATTTCCGTTGATAGATTCACAGCGGAACTCCCTCTTCTCTCACTCCTTTGATGTGAGCAGGTTTTCCGATAACAATGCAATTTATCTCGTTTGAGCGAGATTTGACGAGTAAATGGGATTTGCTTCTTACCTCAAACTGAAATTTAACTCAGGGGGCTCCAGAGTTTAAGAAAGGGGGAGAAAAAGGAGATATGTGGATGCATAAATCACTATAGAGAAAAGACTGGTTGGCCTATTTTCACATATATTTACTCTGACTGAGGACAAAGCAATGCTGTGTGGTTTTACATATTTAAGGATTTAAAAATTAAATTCAGTCTTATTTTAAATGAGTCAGCAGGTTACATATTTCAAAAACTATTTTTTCAAGAAGTCCAGACTAAAAGCTGTTCAACTTTTTAGATGAAAGACAATAAAATATGTTGATGACAGCTATGAGAAACCTCTCAGACAGAGCAGAGGAGACACATGATAATATTTGTCTCACCTTTAGTGTTTGACATTTATTGACAGGAAGAAAAATGATCAAAAACATACTTCTTCATTTGTCTTATATGCCACAGTAGAGCCAGAGAGACTGTTCAGGCATGATGCTGAACTGTCAGGTGTGATGATAGGTCATTAAAACTGCAACCAGTCTGACAAAGTTCATTCTATATAAAATGTTAATTTCCCAAACACTATATATAACTTTAAAAGCTAAAATATCATTACCAGAAGTTGAACAGCCAATCTTTTTTTTAAAAGAAAGGAAAAAAGTCATTTTGTCACTAAAGGGTATAATTTCCCTGCTGTCCTTCAAACCGATTTGTAATTTCTTCAAATTTTTGCACTATCAATCATTTCTGCCGAAGTAGATGTCACATTTATCAGATGATGGACATTTTATATTGGCACCTAACTTTCCATATACGCTGAACACAGCAGGAACAAGACCTATTAACTCCCCCGACACACTGACAGTCCAGGTCAGGAGACTGCTTTCTCATACATTAAAGTATTTTAACAGTCTTCGGGTTAAGAAGTGCAGTCGTATACCACAAATGAGATGCTTAACATGGACAATATTTGAATTAACAGGCACTTAGTGTGAATTTTTCTGCCTTTAAAACTATAATGCGACTCTTTTTTTATATTAAGTATTAAGTATTAACTTTTTAGTCATGCTAGTGTTATGGCTCCCATCAGTCTGTCTGTCTGTAGACTCTTATGTTTATAATACTATAATAATACCATGTTAATTATAATATAATAATACGTATAATGTGATAGGTTAACTCATAGTGATGCACCCATAGAGAGTTATCACGTACCTCTGCAGTTCCTCTCAGCTCTGTGAAGCATTTTACTGTCTCCCAGCTCATCATTTAGGTTTTTACGGCCCACAATTTTACTGTTTGGTTCACTTGTCGACTTCAATTCCAGCAAACAAAGTTATCAATAAGCTGGTGAACATAGTGGAGCATTTAGCTGCTTAAGAGCCAAAAATATTTCTATATTTCTCAAAGAGTTGGTGAAGACTAAACGGAGCTAAAAGGAAAGTGAATAGAAGACAAAACATTCATTATGTGCTCAGAAACCTTCTGTGGAGTTTTGCCCACATGTGGTTATAAAAAAACGGATTAATGCAGCTTTAAGCATCTATTTCATTAATATAACAGTAGCTTAATGTTGATAATGTTAATACTCAAAATTGCTAGCAGCTATTATCTGCTACATAAAGCCTAAAGTGATCAAATGTACATTTAACTGATCACATATTGTACAGTAATCTATAAAAACGAAGATATCAGTGGAGATAGTTTGGTTTCCCATTAAAAAAAACAGCATGTACTTTCTGTTCTGATGAGACAGCCACGTTGTGTCTGTGTTAGAGTACAAATTTACAGTTTGGCCCAAACCTGAAGACCTTGAATATGCCAAAGGGTGCCTGCTCTCTGCTGTGTACTTTATGCCTGATAGAGGGTGTCCAATCTCCTGTATCATGAGACTGTTTTTTTGGGGCTCTTTTCATTGATAACTGCTTTTAAGGGCTGAAAAATTATATATTCTGGGTATGTGAGGTATTTCAAGACTCATTGTCATGCCCACCGTGTATTGCCTTAGGCCAACATATTGCTGCCTGTGGGGATCTCGCTCTTTAAATTATGTGTCAATGTCTCCCATTGTGTTGCCATGATGAGATAGCAGGTCCAATGCTTTCAGAATAGACACAGAGGCTCAGCGGTCTAGCCACTGAGCAGGTAATTACATACCCAGAAACTGTTTTATAATCACCCCCAAAGTAAACACAAATTAGAGGATTTTGACCACATTAATCCTTACAGAAGTTTAGATATGACCACACACCAGTTGGGATAATCTTTGGATTAATAAATTAATAAAATGAATTGACGCACTGACTCGACACGTCACTCTTTCTTCTTCTACCTCTGCAGGTGTGTTTGTTGGAGTGCGAGGGCCACGTCTCCTCCTCGCTCACATGGGAGGTGTGTAAACAGGCCTTCAAGCTATCGCACCATCCTGCAATTCCTGAAGGAGGCGTTCTATTCAAGAGAGCAGGAGAGGAGCTGCAGATGACCTCTCTTGACCTGGACTCTGACAGTGAACTGCAATCTGCAGCCGCAGAGCGTTTCCAGGATGAGACACCCTTCGAGCAGCGCAGTGTCCAGTATGACTCATCACTGCTGGAGTCCTCTGAGGATGGGGAGGGCCTGCGGGGTCTGGATCTCAGTCTGGCTGACGAAGAGAGGAAGCCGAGAGAGGAGAGAAATGTGGAGAGTGACAGCCAGCTAGAAGGGGATGATGATGAGGGCTCAGAGGCCATCACCTTATCCAAACGCTTTGGTGGTTTTCAAAGGGGGCGGCATGGATACAGGAAGCTGATTGGCTCTTCCATAAGGCCCCTACAAAAGCGTTACGGTGGGTTCATAGGCGTGCGGAAATCTGCCCGCAAGTGGAACAGTCAGAAACGGGTGAACCAGCTGCTCAGGCAGTACCTGGGCATGAGGAGCAGCCGCAGCGGCAGGTTCACCAACGTCCCTGTAACTCGGGTTTGGAGGCAAAACAAACTGTAACGTGTTTCTGATGCCCTCACAGATTCCTGCCCCAGTTACCTCAACCAACCAATCATGTTTTCAGCAGCTCACTCCAATTTGAACTGTGACGTCACCTCTGTCATCAGAAGAAGAAGAACAGACTCCGCCATCTCGCTGCACCTCTCTTTGTGTCTCTAAGTAACAAGGAATGTTTTGACTGTGATGTCCTTCTTGAAGCATATTTACATGCCATTCTGTGAAATAAAAGAATTAGAGAAGTGCAATTGAATATATTTTTGTGTGTCGGTTATAATAAGAGGGGCCAAATGAGATTGTTGCGAGGGTGTGACATTTTAAAATCATGTTGAATGCACTTTCATGCATGTGTGGGTGGGACTTTAATCATTTGCACTCTATTTTGTGTTTATGAGAGCTGTCACTGATGTCCAGCTCTCGTGAAATGTATTGAATGTGAATACACACGGCAGATTTCCCCCATTTTGAAAATTGGGATTAGGAAAAAAAATCATATACAATTATTTGTCTTGAATTGGATCGTGATTGCTCAGCTTCCTATTTATCAGAGCAGAAATAAGTAAAAGCAAGTTGGAAGTGGAGCAGCAATGTGTTTTCCAGATGGTTCAATCAGTGGTAAATATGGACAGTGGGATTGCTGAAGCACAAACTGGTAATTACTGGTTTAAGAATCCAATTTTCTGCCGAAGGAACTTAATTAATTAAACACAATGGATGTGAAATTGGTTTTATGAACTTTCAAACTCAACAAAACTCTGCATCTTCCCTTAAAGAAAGCCTCGTTTCCATTGCTTCATGTGGAGTATTAAACAAATATCTTTTTTTTCTTTAAAAAAAAAATTGTATCCTGATTGTGGCCATTAAGTGGAGGTTATGAATGTAAACGGTGCAAGTGATGAGTTTCTCTTGAAGAGATGAGCAGCAGGTTGGAAGGCTCTCTCTGGCTCCTTTCAGCAGAACAACACTGCCCTCTGGTGTTTAAGGGGGGAAACGTGTTGCCATTGGATACTGACTTGGGATCAGTTTACTATATGCTCAGTATATAGTAGAAAATCATAGTTTTCATCAGTAGTTTATCTTGTCTAATCTTGTCTGTAATTTCTGGTATTTGAAATCTGGAAAATTCACCCACTGCAAGTGACATAAAATTTCTTACATACAACTTATTCTCCCACATTTAAAATGTTTCAAATTATAAATGAGTAATACATTATTATTTAATTGGATTTAAAATGGAAAAATCAACAACTAACTAATGTCTCAAAACTTTGTCTCCATTTTCTAAATATTTAGAACCAAAAGAAACTGTCTGGAAAATGATTAAGGCAATTAAGATAAGATAAATTAATTTATGAATGATACCTAACAAGCAGTACAGCTGTCAGACTATTGAATCCTAGAAGAACAGGGAGAAAACTAATGTCTATCACTCCTCGTTCTCACACTATTAGTAGTTCCTCTATGACAGCTCACAGTTCATTATATTTTCCAGTCATCTAGCTACCCTATAATTATGGAAAATGAGCGAGCAGTCATTTAAAGTGTTGCTAAGGTGGAAATCGGGAGTAAGGAGACACTATTCCCCAGTCAGTCCTCAAACATTACTCCACCCAGAGCTTTTTTGCAGATCACTTTAGTCCAACTGTACTTGAGTGCATGAAGCTGGAAACTTCCCGGGTCATTGGATGAGATGTGAAAGGAGCTGTAAATGACACCATCGTGAGAGAAGAGAGACAGAATAGACTGTGCATGTCAGCTGTGATCATTGTAAGCTACTGGGATGCAAAAAAAATGTTTTTTCTTGGATGAAAAAAAAAATTGTTGATTTGTTTTTACCATCAAGATTTGTTCTTCCTCAAGCAGGTCACATTCATTCTTTTGCATCTTAAGTGTTTACTGGTGTTTGATTAACAGATGTAATAATTTATGTATGAGTGTTTGGGTGATTGCAGAGAGCGCGCAAGTGTGTGTGTGTGTGTGTGTGTGAGAGAGAGAGAGAGAGACTGTGCACGTGCATGTGAGTATGCTTGTCTGTTTCTCTGTCAACCCCGACACGAAAAAAAAAAAAGGAATTTGTGAATACGGTGTACATTTCAGACCACATTTCTAACATTATACCATTGTTCTGAGTCTTCATAAAAAATGTGTATAGACAAAACTCCAATAAAATAGTTTACTATTTCTTTTGTGGACTGTCATGCAGAAGAAAAAAAAGAACGTGTCAAATTCTCAGTGCTTTTTAATTTGTGTTTGACAATATATTTCCTTTTTTTTTTTATTGCTATTACAAACTCTTTCCCCTAATGCTAGTCCCATCACCATGATTCCAAAGCTTCACGGATAAAACCATTAACACTGGTCGTATACCAACACATGGGCAGGAAGGAAATCCATTTCATGGAGGGATCTTGGTTGAGTCAAACCAAATGTAGCTTATTCTTGTGAATGTATATTCCAACAAAGTGCCAAAAAACATGAAAATTACAAAAAAAAAAAAAAAAAAAAAGAATCGGCCCAATGCTCAGGCTGAACAAGACGATTTAAAAAAAAAGAAAAAGAAAAAAAAAAGGTATAAAATACTCGTACGTAACTCAAAGCACACAATATAATGTACATCATAACCACTGTGTAACCACTGGAAGAGAGAGGGTTGGAATAAAAGAAACAGCCAAGTAGCAGTCTAATACAGTGGAGCTACAGGGGCAGTAATATGACCTTTGGATAAAGTAGGAGAGTATCGTAGGCTTAGCACATCACATGATCAAAGTCAGCCAACAGTTAGCACCATCGCAGACTTCAGTTCTCAGGGTCGAGTTACAAAGATACAGAAAAAACTCCATTTGCATTCCTTTAGGAAAAGAAACAAAACAAGTTGAAAGTAAAAAAAAACCCAACATGTAGTAAAAGAACAGCTGTTTTTCTTGATGGCTCTCGGGCCCTGATTTATACGTCTATATCCTCTTTTCTTTTTTTTTTAAAAGTCTCTTTTTTTCATCACTCATCCATCCATCCATCCATCCATCCATCCATCCACCTCGCTGTATCTGACTCTCTCCATCACGCGGCTGTTTTTAGTCAGGGAAGCGCTGGCAGGCTTTTTTCCAGCGGCAGGCGGTGCACCACTGATCCTTGCGCTCAACTCCGTACACCTTGCGGCACTTTTTGGCCTCCCCGCGACCCTTCCTGAAGATGTAAAGACAGATAATGTGTGGGTGAGAAACACGGCAGAGAGGGCAGGAAAGGGGGTCTTAACAAACGCTTCATGTTATCAGTGTCTATAAACATGAGACTGAGAGAAAAAAGATAACAAATGAGGCAATGATTGAATCAATTTTATCTCTCTTGGCTAAGCCATGGAAATGTGATGTTGCCGGCAGCAAAGCAGGTGATAAAATGACAACCAGGAGGCGACAGATGCAGTGGACAGATACAGGGATCAAAACAAGAAAGCTGCAGAAAAAAAATCCCTATTTCTCTATTTGTAAGGCTTCATTTAGACTCAAGTGTTAAATATATACGTAAAGCATCTTCTTGATGGTGAGCTACAATATACATTTCAACTGTCATATCTTAAAAGGCAGTTTGGCCTCACATCTAAACGTCTTTTGCATTTTTAACAATGTTTTTGGTATTCTATAAACCAAATGATTGATTCATTGGAGAAAAAAAGGCAGATAATTGAAATAATTATACAGAAACAACTAGATTAGAGTTATTATTGTTTTCTAGAAGTATTAAAAAATAGTTTACAGCTGTAATATTAAAGCAAAACAGGCCTGTTTTCCAATTCAATCAGTAGAGAGAAAAAGATCACAGTAATAAATGCAATGATGCAACTGAGCAAAGCATGACTGACGGCTTCCACGTCGCAGCGATGGATTCGCATCAATAACTGAACTGCAGAACTGTTTTCTATGTGGTTTGAGCAAGCCTGAGAGGTAATGTACAAATTCAATCTGGGTGTGAACACTTTAGCATTATCTATGGAGTAAGACATTTACAAAAGAAATCAGCAAAATCTCAATTAACGTTGAAAATGTAACAATATATGGATATAAAAACAACAACAAGAAGTGAACTGGTGGCATATTAGCATCGTTAGCTTAGCATTAAATGTAATGGTCTTTTTTTTATTAGCCATGCTCGTGACTATTGAATGTATTATCATAAAAAATGTGTAAAGACATTCCTGTAGATCACAGAGTGAATTGTAATAAACTTTGATGATCACTAATGATTACTAATTAGAAAATATTAGCAGGATAAAGTTAAACTAAGATGTGATAAAAACATTACCTGCTGACATAAGCATTTAGCTCAAAGCACCACTGTTCCTAAGTACAGCCTCACAGAGCTTTTAGCGTGGGTGTATAAACTCTATAATAGTAGTTTAAAATGTTAATAGCAGGTCAAACATGTGAAATGTCAGACAGTGAACACACTCATGTGATGTGATGGCTCACCTGAAGGTACAGTGAGTGCGAGAGGGCGACGCACTCATCGGCTGAAGCCTGTTCTGTTGGAGCCACTGCTCCCCGACGCTGACAGACCGACAGCGAGGTTTCACCATCTGGGCCGGCACACACACAACAAGAGAGTTAATACAATGATATGTAATGGTGGAGACAAACACAGTCTTACTGTATCTGAGAAAATTCAACAGGCAGAAGGGGACTAGAGACCCACCGGAGCGTTACTTTGACTGGGGGCAGAGACGGAGGTGGAGCCCTGGCAGCTGGGGGTCCTGGAGACCACCGATACCTGGACGGGGCTACAGGCCTGGAGGGGAGGAAGGAAGAGGAGATAACACATGATTCATCATATCTGAAGGACTTTAAACTGACTGAGAGCCTGTTTGTGATGGATTCTGATATGAAAACATTTAGAGAATCTGAATCTGCCTCATCAGAATTTTTTTTGGTCTCTTAGGGACAGCGAAAACAAGCTGTTAACACGCCACTGTCAACACCTGATGAAGCTCATATGGTGAACATGGCAACATTAGCATTCATTTGGAGCTGTTTCTGCCCAATTGGCAAATATAAGTCCAATATTTACTCTCCTTTTAGCTCTATTTTGGTCTCCACCAGCAGCTGAGGAAAATATCAGGCTTTTTAGCAGCTATTTGCTCTACCACCTGCTAAATCTGTTTATCTGCTGATTGGTGTTGGACGTGTAGCTTACTGTTGGCTTATTTGCAATTTATTCAATGAAACAGTGAACCGTAAGACGCTAAAAGACTCCGCAGGATTGCAGAGATGGTTGATAATTCCCTGTGGGTTTGTCACCACGAGCGACACCTTTTTACATTACATTCAGTTATGTGTTATGGTTTTTCAAAAAATGACACTTTAAGGATGTCACCTAGTTTATTATTTAACACAATTATCCCATTTGACGATGTGCCAAAGTACCAAAATGACACAATTTTAAGTAGGTGATATTTAGATGGAAAAAAGCCACACATATAAAGCTGAATAAACCCACTCAGATCTTTTCAGCTGTAATTTTATGTCTTCAACTGGTTCAGGAAGCTGAAGCCCCAGGTATAACTAGCACCAACAGATAAGAAGATATTAAACCCATGCTAGCCAACCTCTTAGCAACAGTATCTGAGATCTGAGACATGCAGAACTTTGAACTTCTTTTATGAGAAAGCATTTGGGAATATTTAACATGTTTCTTCTGGCATTTTATGTTTTTTAGAGCCATTCAGTGTTGGGTGATAATTCTCTAGGGGTTCATCATTCCCCAGAAATCTGGGAGTGATCTTTGACTCGGACCTGAGCTTTTCTAAACATTTTAGCAATATCACCAAGAGAGCTTCAATCAAATTAGGAATTAGGACCAAAATCAGACCATTTCTTTCATTCAGTGATACTCAAACCCTTATTCATGTTTTTGTCTCCTGCCATCTACACTACTGCAACTCATTGATTGCCAGACTGCCACAGAAATCTATAAACCGTCTCCAACTTGTAGAAAACACTACAGCAAGAACCCGTAAATACGACCAAATCTCCCCTATTTTTGCCTCATTGCACTGGTTAACCTGTGGTCCAATTTTGGCTGAAATGCCAATTCAAGGCTTTTGATTCCACTCAGTTGCGAGCTACATCCAAAACGCCACACATGAAAAGATTTGTTTCCAGTGAAGTTGTTCCCATTCCCTCCGCCCCATTTCTCCTCCCCGTGCAACCCTGAACTCTCCGAACAAAGCACATGCCCCTGCATTCTTAACACCCCATCCCTTTAGAAACAGAAATAGATGGAGAGAAGTGGTTAAAATTGCATTGAAAAAAACAGAACACATTAATGCATATCCACTGTGTTCAGTCTGGCAGTAACAGTGAGTGTGCCTTAATCAGAAAAAAAAGTGCCTGTGTGAGTTTAACACTGTGGTCAGGCATCTCAAGCCCCCGGCAGACATGACACACACAGTAACACTGCTCCACCAGCAGCACTGACCCACAATTTAACCCCACGCTCTTGCTTAGGCAGGATTTCTGCATCCATGAGGAAATGACAGACAAATGTGCTATAAAATGGTCACACCACATAACATCTGTATCAGTAGTAAAATGCAAAAAAAAAATTGATTGTCATGCTTATTTTGTGAGGGACATTTTTCAGAAAGTTTGTAGGTTGAATCAGTCCAAAGTGGGCAATGATTCATACGTGCAGTTTTAATTGCTGTAGCACTACTCTGTAAGGATTTGTGTGGTGTTTTTCTGCCTTTTACAGGCTGGTGAGAGTCTCGTCTCCTTGGGGGAGCAAGCAAGCCGACATCTTACTCTCTCACTGTCACAAAGCATTCATTTACAGGCTCAGTGGCACAGGGTAAATGCAGGTCACTAGTAAAAATGTGCTGCTTTGTGATGCATAAACAAAGTTGTAGCTCATTGGCTCATTAGAGAGGAATCTGCATAGGGATGCTGTGTGAGGAAAGACCTTTAAAAAACTATTTTACATGAAACTCCAATAAGATTATTAT
The DNA here is from genome assembly GCF_963691925.1 of Scomber scombrus. Lineage (NCBI taxonomy): Eukaryota > Metazoa > Chordata > Actinopteri > Scombriformes > Scombridae > Scomber > Scomber scombrus. Next base: position 6,977,552 of record NC_084986.1, read on the forward strand.
TAAAGTCCTTTGAGAAATTTAGCAAAGAAAATAATTTGATTCAATTCTATGCTCATTTACGTTTGATTTCATGGAAAAGATGACTGAATTTGGGTCCAGAGCGATAAGAAACAGCGACGTTTGGAAAGTTAATTCTTGTATTCACACATATTCCCCAAAATCGTGACATTTAATAATTCATACAAACAAGGACTATGCTGTCTCCTTTCATCGCTCTCAAACAATTTCATCTCTTAAAACAGCCCCTTCTTTCAGAGAAGGACTTAAATACGGGGAAATACATAATTATTTATTGAAATCAGGAATCCTAAATACCAATACAGAGACAGAGACTGTGATGAAAAATAAATGAACATTCCCCGAAACTGCAAGGAGTGTTTTCTGAGAATTATACAGCAATCAGCCATTAACACAGCATTAAAAAAACAAAAGTCTTCATTAAAATTTGGACTCATTCAATTATTTTAGGTAGGCTAGTGTCATTCCAGGTTTTACAGCTGGTTGAGCATATATCTAACCACACTACACTAATTAATCATCTGGGAAATCAGCGGCTTTTCGGCTCATTTACTCTCTGCTGAGGGTTAGACGGGTGAAGATAATACCGCTCTCATATCTGTACACTCAATATAAAGCTATAGCTAGCAGCCAGATAGCTTAGCTTAGCATAAAGACTGGGAACAGGAGGAAAGCGTTAGCCTGGCTCTGTCCAAACATGACAAAATTCAACTAGTAACACCTCTTAAACAATCTTGTTGTTTAAGTATGAAGTATGAAGTAAAAAGAAAAGGCAAGTTGTTTTATGGTGGATTATATGCCTGACTATTTCTTGGCCAAGTGCAGGAGCAGTCTTTGCTTGTTATGAGAGGACTTTAAAAAAAATTTGGATAGAGCAAAGCTAGCTGTTTCCCCCGTTTCAATTGTTTATGCTAAGCTAGGCTAACATCTACGGGGACCAAGTAAGATTATCTGGGACTTTCAGCTACTTAAAAATTAAAAATGTCCTGACAGCGCTGATGGAGCTCAGGATTCATCCGTAAAGGCTGCTTAATCACAAACAATCCCACCGTATCAACCTGAATCTGTGTCTAAACAGCTGACCTGATGTGTAGCAGAACACAGAACATTAATTACTGTAAAATCCTGACAGATCCAGTGTTAATGAAGTTACCACAGCTGTGTCACATGAGTAAATATGCACATCATTCTCAATTTAAAGATGCACTTATCGTTGCAGCTGCTGTGGGATGTTGCAGGTATTTAATAAAGTCAAAGCCAGATGTGGGCAACAAACAGGACGTGTACTGATGTTTCTGATACATTTGGAGACATTATTGTAAAATTTAGACATCAATCGAACACGTTTCACACCTGCCTGAAACACATAAGCTGTATTTTGACATTTGACATTTCAGCACATTAAGTTATAGATGTAACAGAGATACTAGAGAAGTAGAATAAGCTAAATATGTGAAAGTTGGTTTGTGATTGTGGAAAAAAGTTTTCATGATGGAGCAGTCTGCGTGATGAAAAATATGGAGAAAATCCTCAAACATTGGAAACTGCCCCGCTCAAAGTAACTTTACTGCCTGTAATGCATCCATGGCCTGTGTGCATCTTGTTATGTGCCGCACCATATTTCTCTCCCCCTGTGGTTCCACAGTCAAGTTCCAGTAAGTTCCACTCTGTTACATTAAAATACCAGTTTCGAGGAGCAACAATATGCAGGGCTCAGCTCAACGTTCAGACACAAGCAGTGGCAGCACTCGGGATCTACACGACGGACCCAAAAGCTTTGGCGCCATGCTCACAGCTGGTGTCTTAAGTGCTGCTGTTGACATGAACATAAAATGAGACGCTGGAGGTTTTCTGCCAATGATCCAATATGTTTTGGAGTTGGTTTAAAATGAATATTGAGGGAAAGTTAGCTTTCTTTCAGCTTCTGGGGGAATCTAATGTCTTGTCAATTACACATTTTACAGGGGACAGATTTCCATGTTTCTATTTTACCTTCTAACATCTTCCAAAGATAATGTCATTTCTAAATCATCAAATTAAACCTATTGGACTTATTGGCCGCCAAACAAATACTATAAAGTAATATCTAGTTTGGCACTGGACAAACTTAAAGCATTCACATAGTTTTCCTGCCAAAACATGATAGCTGTCACAGTCAGTAGGCCAAAACTTGTTAGTGACTGAGGAAAACACTGCTGCACCCACCTGATAGAGATGCTCTGAGTGGATCTGCCAGAAGCTGCTGGGGGCTGACTGGCTGAGCGGACTGGGCCTGCTCGGGCCTGGCCCAGAGGTGGAGTTGGACCTGGGCCTCTGCGCCGGCGGGATCTGGAGCCCCGAACCCGGAGGAGAACCGCAGGAGGCCCAGCTGAGATGAGAGGACGAGGCCTGGCCCAGAGCCTGCTGGGAGGGAGCCGGAGCGGAGCTGGCGTCCACCGTCTCACATGAGATCTTAGTGTAGTAGAAGTCTTCTTCTCTCTGCGACTGGTCTGACCCACTGCTGTGTGTTGCACGAGTGTGTCAGTGTGTTAGTGGTTGTTTATGGGTGTTGGAAGGACAAAGTGGTGGACACACAGAGGAAAAACAGGGGGTTGTTTGGGCCGATACTAAAAGCAGCACTCACTGTGGCCCAGATATAAAAACTCAAAAATGTCTCATCACTTTCCATAACTAAGTCAGAGCTCTTCCACAACCTGAAAATTTTATTTGCTCCTGTTTTTTTAATGATGTTTTCCAACTTAGAAATATTCTAAAGGGCTAAACTGTCTGGTTTCCACTCGAGCTCTGTCTACAATAGAGAAGTGGCAGCACAATGTAGACACACTGCTAGAAAAAACCCCAAAATATCGCACATCAATATTATATGAATACTTCCAATTTTGCCAAAAATGTCATCAAACTACCTGCCTTTCTTTCTTTATGAAACTGTCAAGTGCTAAAAGTTTGCATCAAATGTCTGATCAGATTCATCTTTTTAATTAGTTCTTTACATAGTTTAGTTATTTTGATTTTAGACTATTTTATTTAGGCAGAGCTCTTGTAAAGACATTAGAAATCTTTAGCTTCTTTTGTTAAATGAAAAATGTCATTATCTACAGTATGTATTTTCACTACTTTATGTAATGATTGTAACAATTAAAACATTCAAGATGCCAGCTCACCCCAGATGCAGCACCCGGATGTGCCTTTTTATTCCGACTGAAGACGTGAGCACTTTGCCACAACTGGGCCACAGACACTTATACACGCCTCTGAAAGAGCTCTGTGAGAAAGAAAACAGCAGAGACACAGAGTAAAAAATACAGAAGCGTCTTTTAAACTGCAGCAAATCAGCAAAAAAACACAATATTAGATCAAAAAGTGCAACCATTGCTGATTTTAAAGGACTCTTAGACACTATATGTTGCTAAAAGCTGATTAGAAAAAAACTTTAAAGGATCGTGTGCAGCTCTGTACCTTTGGCTTTTTGGCATTAACCTCGTCTGGCTGCTCCAGCTCCATATGTAGGCCTTCATCGGGGCTGCTGTCCATCTCAGTGACGGACGGCGAGGGGGCCGGGCTCACGTTGCCGTGGTCCCAACTCCAGTATCCACTGCTGCCGCTGTCAGAGAGCTCGCCGCCGCCACACTCCATGTCAGCTGACGATGACGAGCCAGCTACAGAGAGGTGGATTCACAGTTTAGTTTTCAAGCAAACTATTTCTTGTCTTGTTTTTTTTTTTTTACTTCTCAAACAAGTTACAACTAAGCTGAAGACACTTCACACTCAAACCTGCACAAACCCTGTGAAAATATACCTTATGGTTTATATTGCAAATATCCCAGGCTCCTTTGTGATTAAAATAGACACTGTGCATTTGGGACTGCTCTCTGCTGCTTTACTCTCTGCCCATCCTACAGAGAACAGCAGGTGTCCCGCACTGGTGCCAAGCTTCCGACGTGCATCTATTTTCTGAGACAGTTTTACCATCATTTAATGCTCTCTTAGTTCTTCTCTCCCCATCCCCGTTTGCTCTATTCCCTGTTTAATGAAATTTTGTTTATCGCTTTGCCTAAAAATCTAAAATAGCAAGTAGTCTATTATTTTTTACTCGAGCATATTTTCTTACTTTCATCCAAGTTAAATAAAGAAAGTAAACCTATCCTGATACTTTAGACATACCAAGTTTTTCCTTGATATATGAGAAGCACTGCAGGGATTTTCACATGAAATTCTACTTAAAGCGAGACGATGTAAGTTTAGCAAGAAGAAAGAACACATTCATCTACTAACAAATGGAAAGCAATAAAACTCACTCTTGCTCGGTTCAATACAATCACAGGTTTTGCTGCAACAACCTAGTTTATGGTGGCTCATGTCAGCTGAGATTTGCTAAAACTCTTCCCTACATGTGCTACTGTTTTACTCAAATTAAGTATTTAATATCATCCAAAAAAATGCCACTAAGGACCTTATTGAAAACTTCAAAACAGCAGAGAAGTAAGTATGAAAAATAACCACTCCATCTGCACCACATATGTTTTGCAATAGGAACTGACAAAACCAAAAGCAGTTACTTACACTGTACTAAATTAGCCGACTCCTGTTTGACATACTGTTTTTTTCTGGGAGAGTTAATAAGGGGAATTTTTGGGGGTTTTGCATCCAACTTGTGTATTTGCTTTGGATCCACCCTTTGCTTTTGCTGCATGCAGCCAGTCTTACAAATATTCTTTTATGATTTCAACATTCAGTGTCATTTCTCAGTACTCACATACACTGAAAAGAAATTGTGTTTCTCCCAGGCCAAAAACAGCACACTTGCAGATTAAAACATTTAAACAAACTTAAATTAAAAAGATATAAGAATAATAAAAATACACTAAGCAATTATGTAGTTTGATATTGTCACTTTTATTACTGTTTATTTTTAGCAGTGCTCAGCTGTCAGGACTGAAGCTGAGCACTGCTGTCTAATAAAGCACCCTTCCCTTTATAAAAGTTTAATTGGATATAACTATAGGCTTTATTAATAGTTAATAAAACATTTACTAATGCTTTATATGTCAGCTATAAGCCAATAATAACAATGCTTGGGTTTCAAAAGTTGTGAAAACTCATCAATATTTTAGGCCACTATATTTACTTATTAACATGACTGCAGAAATAAATATTTAAACCCTGTAAAAATCATTATTTTACTTATGCACAGAAGTGACAAATCCAAACCGCATACTTACAAAACAGAAAGGATAAACCTAGAAATCCAAAATGTGTTCTAATAAATAATTAATTTATAAAACCATTCATAACCATTAATAAAGCCATTTGTCTTTTTATATGAGGTGCCTTTCTGGAAGTGGTGCTGAAAATATCAGGGGCACAGATCAGCCTGTGTGTTGGTGAGGTTATACAGACCTTGTCCAGTATCTGTTTGTGGGGGGCTCTGGACCACAGGGTTACAGGACAGACTGGTCAGGACCATGGCTGCCATGATCTCGTCCATCTCCACTGACTCTGGGCTGCGGAAACTGGACAAAAAAAAGGCAGATTTCCCTTAGACCCTGCTGTGATAAAGTCCACTTTCACTTATGCTTAAACTGTAACCTAACCCTTACCTGTACGGCGGCTCTCTGGTGGCTGACGTGTTGCTGTGGTGCATTGTGGGTGCCATGGTTTGCAGGTTACTCCAGCCTGACGTCTTGTTCTTGTGATGCTCGCTCTCCGTGAATGCTTTCTCAGCCTGGACATTACTCTGCCTGTACACCTTCAGAGCGAATGTAATGAAATAATGAGCTCCAAGTTAAAGTGCGAAACAGTTTCACTTCTCACGCGACACTTCCAGTCACTCGGGAGTGAAGCAAATCAATGACGGCTTACATGAACATCGTATTATTGACCATACTGTGCTTATTTGGGTTAAGCTGTTTACACGATACCCTGCGACTGAGTCTCGCTGTTGCCATGAATAAAGAAGTTAAGAGAATATTTCCTGTCCATCTGTGGCGTCCTGCCTGCAGACAGCACAATATGCCAGGGTAACAGTATGAAAAGGAAGCGGCTGCCAGCCCCTGACCAGGCAGCGCATTACGTCTAACACAAGGGGGAAAGAAATGGTAATCCCATTTGTCGGAGCTCCTCCTTTTTTTTCTCAGTGAGGTTTTAAACTTTGTTATCATCTAAATACACACATGCAAGTATGAATGCAGTGCAAATGAATGAATGAATGTATCAGTAAGTTAATGACCAGATCAAGTTGTGAATGAGAAAAAAAAAACATCTAAATGAGAATAAACATCTATAATTATATACATTAACTTGCAAAGGGAGTCTAATCCCTGCTGGTCTACCCACCAGAGTCTGCTGTGTGTCTGGCCCGTTGTGTGTCGTCGTAGAGATGCGGGCCTGTACTCCCAACGGGCAGGCCGCCGTCCCTCCTGGCCCCGCGCCTGCTCTGTCCTCAGGTCCCATAGCTGCCATGGTGCCGCTGCACACAGTGAAGGGACTCAGCACAGTGTCGCACCTTCCTGCAGACGAGACACCGGGGAGAGAGAGAGTTAGATTTCAACCCATATCACCAGAGTTTTTAAATGTCTCTACGGTAAAGCTATATCCCTAAAATCACCTATTAAAGATGAACCCCATTGATTTAGCACTGCACATCTATGAAGTCACAAGACATGGATGTTAAAAAAAGCAGGAGGCAAAAAGGAGGAAGCAGCAAATGTCAAGATATCCTGTCTTCTAGTCTCTAATATGGGTGAAGATCCAAAAAACACCCAATCCTACATTTCTCATAAGGCAACTCAATAGCATCTTTCTGTTGACACTTGTTGCTTCATGAAAGTTCATTTCTTTCAAACGTCATCTCCTCAGTTTGTAATGCAAGCGTTTTTTTTTTTTAAAGGCTCAAGCTGAGATAAAATAAACTGAACTTAACTGTGACTTTTTTGCCATCTTTATCTTATATAATATTCACCATAAATTCCAGTAGGTTACTTTTATTAAAATACTGGCACAGTCTCCTCATTAAGCGATGACGGTTAAAGGTTATTTTCAAGCTAAAGAGAATATGCCCTGAATAAATCATGGCATCAAATGATAAATATTGTGATTCGTCTGATGAATAAACATGTTGATCTTAACAGAAGGCGGCTTTGAGATTTTGCCGACAAGTGAGAGTTGGCAAACGCTCATGCACTCATTCCATCTTGCATCTCTCTGCCTGACAGTGCAGAGCAACACACCACGGGGGGATTTGAAAAAAATGACTGCAGGAATTTGAAGTGAACACAGACTCGTGTGGATTTAGATAGCGTCTGAACCAAAATCTCGCTGTAGTTTTGTTGTCCGCTCTGATAAAGTACGTGACTGATAACATGATCCGGCCACATAATCTGAGGTTTGGGTGCATTCATTGAGGCCAGTCGCCCATAGAGGTAAAATGGGAGCGATGCTGCATTCAGGAAATGCGGTAATAGGCTTGATGAATGGTCGAAAGTAACAAAGCAGTGACTTTGCGGTGCTCACCTTCCATTGTTCACTGAGTTTCATGTATTACAGTCATTTTAATCTGTCAAATTCACACAGAAAATGAATCATCAACCATTTTGATTATCGTGAAAAATATCAAATATCAGTGTTTTCTGATGTGTATTAAATATTATTACTTATTATACTGTTTTCATTCTAAACTGTATTTTCAACAAATATTGTTTTAAAAAGTTCCCTGATTTAGATAGTATTGCGAATGGAGCTTTGCCTGAATACTTTTTTGATATTGTTTTTGCATTTTCTGATTATTTTTCTAAAGCATGGGGAAGAAGGAGGAAAGTAACATATGATAGAACATTTCCTCAGACTCAGTATTATATGGATTACAGAATAATGGTTTATGGACTGGATCATATATACAAGTTTGGCACTAATGGATGCATGTCTTGTGCTTTTTAGGTGGTTGTGTTTGTATATTTGTTGTTTTTTCATTGTGGGATATCATTATTTGTGGAAGGATTATGCTTATGTTTGGATAATATTTATGTATTGTGAATTGTGCAGTTAGATGATGGTGTTTTTGCATTTTATACATATTTTTCCTCAGACTCTATTCTATTTAGATTGCAGAGTATTGGTTTATGAACTATATTAAATATGCAGTGTTTCGTAATAATGGATGCAGATATAGTTCATATTTTGCCTTGTTTAGATTTGTCTATTATGTCTTGTGCTTTTTAGGAGGCTGTGTTTTATATATTTATTGTTTTTCCATTGTGGTATGTCATTATTTGTGGAAGGATTATGTTTATGTTTGGATAATATTTATGTATTGTGCATTGTGCATTTAGATGATGGTGGGCTTAAATGCATGGATGTTTTGTTTGTTATTAGTTAACATATCTGAATATAAATAACCAGACAGGAAAATAAAACTACTCACTCATCCAAACTGTCATATAGAAGTAAAGATAGAGTGAACCAGTGCTCTTATTTACTTTCTAAGCAGCATTTTTAACAATAAAGCTCCAATCTCCCATCCAGTTTCAGTGCACTCGAACGCAGCATAAAGCCTGATTTTCCCCCACCTTTCGACCAATCAGCGACGAGCCTCAGTAGTAAACAAGCGCCACAGTGTGGGTGGGGCCCCTCAGCTGATTGGCTGCCCCCTCATCCCCCAGTAACACACCCCCTTTCTGACAACGTGTGCAGACACGAGTTTCGCCGGGAGGGACTGAGCTGGACGAGCAGCACGGCTGAAAATAACCTCATTTTTTTCTCTCTTTTTTAACATAAAAGTAAGATTAAAAAACAGCCTGAAAGCGTGAATTCACACATGTGACAAACAAGAAAAGCAAAATAAAAAAAACGAGTAAACAGTGTTGATAGAGCAACCCCCAAGAAAAATAATAATAACGTCATCCCCCTCACTGCTGGGAGGTGCAGGTTTAACCCAGTTTAAACTCATATTTATAGTAGCAAGATAAACGACTTTAAATGCATTTAAATGTAAAGCAGTAAATCCCTGCACGTCATTGAGTAGGCTGCTGCAAATTTGTTGCAAGTTATACACGAAGATAAGAGCTTTAAGGAGAGCACTTTCACCATCAAACATATCCTCTATTTATCCTTATTTATAGTAGTGATTGTGGTGTATTTTTAAGGCAATAATGAACCCCTGGGAGTCAGTTTATCACCCCTTAAAAACTACCATCACTGATCTCCACCCGGCAACGCAGATAGAGATCAGGAGAAACACCTCCTCCCCCCACCTCCCTCCCTTCCTCCCCCCAGCACAAGCAAAACAATATTACTATGCCTGCTGCAACACATAAAAAAAACCCTATTATTATTCATTTTTTTTTCAATAATAAACAGCATTTCTTCCTGTACTCACTTGGCCGCCGGAGCCCTCTCTGTGTCCTGTCCGTCCCGTCGGAGCACAGCAGCGGGTCGTGGCTGCTCGGCTGTCCCGCCGCTCGCCGGCTCTCAGTCTGCCGGGGGAAAAGGGGGTTGGTCGCTCGGGCTATACGCGCCGCCTACGTGTGTCTGCTCAGTGGACCAATGCCGGGGGTGACAGCTGGGAAGAGTGCAGAGATATCAGCCTGCAGCGCGCTGTGCACAAAAGGATGATCTAGGTGAGGGGTTACCAGAGCAGCAGCAGCAGCATCCTCTGTCTGTCTGTGTGTCTGTGTGTCTGTATGTTTGCCTCGCTCTCGCTCTCTCTCTCTCTCTCTCTCTCTCTCTCTCTGTCTCTCTCTCTCTCTCTCTCTCTCTCTCTCTCTCTCTCTCTCTCTCTCTCTCTCTCTCTCTCTCTCTCTGTGTGTGCGTGTGTTTGCCTGTCTGTCTTTCTGTGTGTCTGTGTGTCAATCTCAAGCACATACAAATCAGGATGTTTGTTCATTTGATGACAATGAGCCCCACACAAGTGTGTTATTTGGATTCTGGCCTCAACAATGTAATGAAATAAGCATAAATGAGATGTTCTTTAGTTCCATGCAGGGGCGGCCTATATGTGGTTTAGGCCTCATAGGTGGTTGCCAAATGTGTAGGACTTTACTGACTTGTTTTCTTAGCATTTTCCTCTCTTTTTCCCTCCATTGATTTGCATGGGTTTTGATTTGGTTTGTTTTTGCAAAGCCTGACTAGTAGGTCACACCACCAAACACTCAATGAATGGGGTCTTGACTGGAAGTACATTGCCTGGGCTGGAAATACCATTGCTGTTGAATTCATATTATAATTTCTTGTACTGTAGGTGCTGTTGTTGCTTCTTTTTTTTTGGGAGGGGGCTCTAATATAGTCAAGGCCGGGCTTGGTTACAGCGTAATTTAAATGCATTGTATTGACATAACAGAGGAGATTTGAGTGCATGTTTGCAATAGAAATAGAAATAAACATACAAAGTACCATGAAGTCACTCAGACATATTCACAATGGAGCTGGAGCATTTATTTTTTAGAAGAAATGACAAAACTTCCTGTTCCAGCTTCCTAAATGTGAATATTTTCTTGTTTCTTTAGTCTTCTTTGATATTAAAAGGAATATCTTTGAGTTGTGGACTGTTGGACGGGACAAAACAAGACATTTTCAGGGTGTATTTTGACCTTTGGGAAACAGTTATTGACTTTTTTCACCATTTTCTGACATTTTATGGACCAAACAATCAATTGATTAAATGAGTAAATAATATACAGATTAATTGATAATGAAAACTTGTTTATTGCAGCTTAAACTCACTATATTGTAAGTCCCTGTAAGATCATATTGAATCCCAAGCAAAGTTTGTTTTGGTACATGCAATTTATTATGACTATAATTTGAATTTTACACTAATACACACAGATCAGTATGATAATCCTTTCACCACCATTAGCAAAAAGCTCAAAACTAGTAAAAAAAAAAAAAAAGGGCACACAGCATATCAACCCCCAACATCACATGATAAATTACCCACATACAGATCAAACACGACTTTGTATGCGTATTCCTAGTGTGTACGCGTGTTTGAGCGTCTCTCTCTGTGCCTGCATGTGTGTGTGTTTCTGTGTGTGTTAGAGAGACTGGATTAGTGTCGGCTGTCTGCACCCTCTCCACCAGACATCCAGTCAGCAGGGATTTTAGGGTCTGAGCACCAACACAGTCAGAGAGAGAGAGAGAGAGAGAGAGAGAGAGAGAGAGAGAACGAGAGCAGCCCAATCCTAGTCCCAATCTGACTCCTTTAACCAGACAGAATTCCTCGTCTTCTCTTTAATGACACCACGTAACCCCGACTGGCCCGCTGACAGCTGACTTGACTGGTTAGACGGATCATGATTTATACGAGCAGATAATGAATTTACATAGCAACCTTCAAGGCAACCATCAAAGGATCTGTAGTAGGGTAGATTTTAGTTAGACATTCAGTTGCTATTATACTTAAGATGGGTGGTGCTGTTGCTGACAGCTTGGTTAAAGCCTGGAATGGATGAAGCTCAATTTCAGTTAATTACTTAATTAAATGTACATTCAATGACAGCAGCCAATCTTAGAAAATGCTTGTTAACGGTACCTTTTGAACTCCTAAATTACTGTTTACTGAGGAGAATACTCAGTGATGAATACATTTTAAACTATAATTTACTTTATATTGTGTTGCATTTTACAGTAAACTAATTTCACAATCCCAAAGACTTGGTCCTAATTGTTTATGGGTCAGTGGCAAATAAAGGTTGGCAAGTTGAGCACTTAAAAAATATCATTAAAGTTGTCTAAAAAGCAGCATCAGGTTTGTTAAAATGTGAAATTCGAAATTACATTTGCACACACCCACAATAATATTAAAATGTGTATCCATCTACAGTGTATTTAAGTGTAGATTAAATTAAATATTTAGAACAATGGTATCCCATTACCTTTATGTAATATAAAAATTTATAATGTAGATCATGCCAAACTAGTTAATATGGTGTTTTATTGAGAATTTAGCGTTTTTGAAGCAAGTTTAATTATTTGGTACAAAGACATTTTTGCCATAATCCTCTAATATATTCTCTGAAAATGGATTAAAAGCAGAATTTTTGTGCTGGGTCCACAAAAAAAGAATGTGGGCAAGTTATTTATACGTCTATTTTCACATTTTAAACCCTTTAAATTTGACTAAACCACATGGAAACAAAAAAACGTCATTGACCCATATATGAAATGTAATTGCATAAGCTATGTGGCTCTTAGAGCAGCTATAACCAGTATTTTATATCAACAAGGGATCACATGACTCCTAATATCTGAAAGGCGTTGCTAGTAGTGATGATACCACAGATGATTATCATCCATCGGTGACGTTCTTCTTAGCTCCGGTGAGTTTTTTAGTGTCTTTCAGCTCATTTTTATTTTTTTGGCCCACAGCTAAATTTGTTATGGTTCACTCTCAAAACTTCATAGTGGCAGCTCTGATAAACCCATGTATGCAACCTGTCCACCACCAAACAGCAGACAGGCAAAGTTAGCAACTAGCTAGTAAACACAGTGCAGCGTTTAGCAGCTAAAGAGTCAGATATTTCTAGGGTTGGGTATCGTTTAAAAAATTACAATACCAGTACCAATCCAAGTAACCGTGAAGTGATACCAATACCAATTGAGTACTTCATTTGATACCCATCATGTGAATAGAAGCATTAAATTGCATAAGATGCCACCACTCCTCCACATCTACATACAAATAGTCATATTTTCCAGCTCTGGGTGCAAAAAGGATTGCAGGTATCGTTTGATGGGAGACACTTCGATACCGATACCCAGCTTTATTCCCTCAGGAGTTGATGGAGACCAAAATAGGAGAGGGAATATTGGGCTTATGCTAAATGCTAAATATTGCTTTGTTTCTACTGGATGCAACTATTGGTTAACAAGTTGGCCATAATCAACTTAAATGGTGATAATATGTCTGTTAAGCTGGTTTTCACCTCCCCCAAGTGGTCATAAAAATAAATAAATCACTTATTGCTGGTTTAAGCATTGTACAGTGGTAAGAGAATGACATCATTGTGGTCTCACTTGGGTGTGTTTTATTTGGACAGTTCAGTGGATTAATATGGCAACGCATGGCATGACAGCCGGCATTACAAGAATGACAACTCCACCCTGCTTTGAAGTATTGTGACCTTTGGGTCACTCAGACAGTGCCACTCCCACATCACCACAATCGACAAGTGAGGACAACTCCGGCTTTTAAACTGTCTTTTGTGCTTCCAGGAGAAGCAGAAGTATCATGAATGTTGTGCATGGTCACAATAAAGGTAATACTAACAGCATAGACTTAATGTGCACCAGCTGGGCAAGACCAGAGGCTGTATACAGCAGCTGATTTAGAAACACTGGAACGTTACAGGAATAAAAGAATACAAAAGAACAAACAGACAGTCGATCCCTGCACTCATAAGTGAAAGGTTAGAAAAAGGTTAGAAAAATCCCCGCTGTCAACATGTGCAGTACATAAGCAAAAAAAGCCACTTCCTGTATGATCTGATCAAATATTATGATAAAAGGACCATGCCAGGGTTTTTTCATGTTTAATCCCTAATACTACAAATCATATATACTTTATTTGTTTGCACTGATCTACATATAGCATAAAAATCAGTTAGTAGACTCTTGAAACTTGCTTGAGTTGGTGTAATCCACTGCAGTGAACATCAAGTATGCATTTGTTTTTTACCAAAGTTATATAATCTAAATTTCATTATCTTTGTGTGGTGATGTGGTGCAGATTTTCAGTGAGCTGATTTTCACTGTGATGGATTACAAAACTGCAGCCATTTTCAAAAGTCTGCTAATTGATTTTAATACTTGCAATGAGTGGAAACTAAAGGCTGCTAGGAATACAAACACATTTTGGGAAATACCAGTATGTGTATTTGCTTTTTTTTTTTTTGCTGAAAGCTGAACGAGACGATGGACACCACTCTCATATCTGTCCATTAAACACAAATCACAGCTTAGCTTGGCTTAGCACAAAGACTGATGGCAAACGCATGTAATCCCCTGTAAAACCCCAACTTGCTGTTTTTAAACTTCAGTGTGTGTACAGATTAAACAAAGAAGATAAAATGCGTTAATAAGTGAGCTTTAGATTTGCTGACAGGTGTCTTTTCTTTCTTTTAACTCTTAGCTTACAGTCTTTATGCTAAGCTAAGCTAAGTGTCTCCTGGCTGGAGCTTCATATTTGAATGGACAGAGATCAGAGTGGTATCAGCCTTCTCATCTAACTCTTTGCAAAAGATCAAATAAGTGTATTTGCCAAAATATAAAACTAGTTCTTTAAGTATACACAATTTACAGTAGAAAAACATTTTAAAAAACACTGGTATTGGTCTTTTGATAGTCTTCCACTATATCCTACTCAGCAGAGATCCTCATGACAATTACATAATTTGATCAGCTCCCTGTACTGGGTTCTCTTAACAGTGTGAAGTAGTAATGTCCTAACTGTGTCTAAATTAATCTGCATCCCAGAGAGAGCAGGCTATTCTATCAGTCAAAATCAACACAATGTAATAGTAAGCACAAGTCAGAGGTAATCCGACACGTGGCTATTCCTAGCATGCAGCCAACCTTAGAGTAATATCGGCTCCAAGAATGGACTAAATAAGCCTCAAATCAACACCTCTATCAGGATAAAATCAACACAGAGTAACACGCTGGCAAGTTTGCTGCTTGCAAGACTTTGAAACTGATTACAGCTTTTGGCAACGCAACTGTTTTCAAGTTTGGGCCAAGTCACAGTAAATATTCCAGATTTTATAACTGTTGATTTATACACTCTCAGAGATAAATCAATGGTAGTCTCTGTGTAGTTACTAACAGAAATGATTGGTAAAAACATGCCAGATTCAAACTGAAAAAATACTCAGAAGAGTCAATAGTTAGTCAGTAGAGAGACTTCTTGTCAGATGAGCTCCATAAATCAAAGATGACTTTGAAAAAAAAAGAAGAGGTTCTTCCTTTTAAGTCTGTATCCAGCTAAGTGAAGGCCTGACGTGATGAAGACAAGGTGTGGATGGTGGCTCGAGTTGGCAGGAGACCGAGCCAACTTTCCCCTTCCTTTCTTTTTCCATCCATCTGTCCATTTGGGACAATGTCAAGTGTGGAGAACTGGGGTTTTCTGTGCAGTGGGATGTTGTGCCTGATTTGTACCTCTTTCATCGCCTTAGAAAATGGGAGCTGTTGTTTTCTGTGGTGTGTTTCTTGTGGGTGCATGTGGGGTTAGTGTTCAGGACTAATAGCTGGCTGGTTAGTCGGTTGAGGTCATAGATCTTTCTAGTGTGCTGGCAGGCATGTCTTTATGGTTCCTCCATGTTGAGTAGGCTACGGCCCCTGAGTCTGCAAATTCAGGTGAGAAAATATGAGTGAAAAATGAACGTTTGATTGAAAGTGTGTTTCTGTTAGTAGAGAAACTCACCGGTGGGTCCTGATGTCTTTGTGTCATTGGCTGCTACCACTCCATCAGTCTGCTGTAAAGAAAGACAGAAGAGTTATGAGTTACTGTGCACGCATGCATGTGGCAGCCAGAGTTTTACTGTCTATCTCTTTACCAGTAAGATTAAGAGTGCTGTTGTATCATAACTGCAATTTCAAAGAGAGCAGACTGACCACACAAGAAATCTTAGCTGTTGCCTGGTTAATACGCTCATTCTCCAAGTGCTGCTTTAGATACATTTTAGTCAAAGATAGTTTGTTGGAGTGATGTGAGTCATGTGTTTTTCTCATTTATATGATCAACAGCTGGTGTACAGAGTTGTCTCGATCTCCCAGTTAAACTTGGAAGCGCATCATATCGTCCTTTTAAGCTTGTAAACATTCTCAGTCGGTTTAATTCACGGCTGAAGACTTCTCTGTTTGCGACTGCTTTTTATTAAATCCAAATTTTAGGGTTAATATCTTACACTGCACAATACTCCTGTCTTATATGACTTATTGTATTTGGATGTGTTTTTATTTTGCAATGTAGTGCTTTTATGTAAAGCACATTGAGTTGCCCCTGGGTATGAAATGCGCTATATAAATAAAGCTGCCTTGCCTTGCCTTGCCTTTTATATCCTGGCTTGATGCATTTTATGTTTTATGTAAAGCACTTTGAATGGTCTTGTTGTTGAAATGTGCACTACAAATAAATGTACCTTACATAACTTTCTTAAACAGGCAATTTGACAATCGCACCCAATTTACACAGCCATTGGCCAAGTGTGTGGAGGTGGGAAAGTGGACAGAGTGTATACTTTTCTCTTCACACAGCTACTTCATTCACTTTTTCTGAGTACAACACCCAGAACTATCAAAGTTTCAGAGTTTGCTTGGAACAGGCACAAACACTTCTGCCTGTTGACATGCCCGCATACTGAGCATACTGAGACCTTTATACGCACTGCTGGTTGCATCTAAAAATAAGATATTATATTACATAAATGCAATGCTTCTTAACAACTTGGGGATGTTTTGGGACTTCCAGTATGTGTGGTATGGGGTAACGCCTGTCAAACGGAGGCTCTTGGCCAGCACAGGAGAGCAGCAGAAACAAAACAACTTTTCATATTCAACACTTTTTTTTATTACTATTTTTTTTGCAGATTGTTTCCTCTTTCCATGCCCGTAATGGCATCATGGATACTTGGAACCTCAACCTTTTATGGTAGACAGCAAATAAAATGAGTTGCAGGTGCTGGAAATGTATTTAACTGAGTGGGAGGAGTACTGCACTTCCTGTAGCAAAAGAGCTACATTTTGTAACTTCTAATTGGTGTCCTGTGAAACTGATTTGTTAATTTGAACTGATTTGGTGACTAATTGCTTGTGATTCCCAAACCACAGACAGACCAAACTGTATGGTGTTGTAAAATACCCAAATTGGTTTACAGTATGTTTTTTTGTAAAATCCACTTGCACTTGCAGGTATCGTGCATTAACAGCCCTTCACTAAGTAGACACTAATATCTTCATAACAATGGACATGTTGAGATCTCAGTGTAGTATTCTTTATCACAATTTTAATACAGTGGAATAAATTGGTACCAAATGAGGAGTTTATATTAATCCCATTGTAGCAGGAGCAAGAAGTTTTTTTCATTTTGGAGACCAGACTTACTAAATCCATGTTTAAGTAACAGTTTTTTATAGGCTGAATTTGTCCTATTCCTATGCATTTTTAATTCCTTTTTTGTATTATAACCTGGTGTAATTTTAATATTCTTTCATTTTTGCCTTTATATATATTTTATGGTTGTAAAAGGGTAGTTGTAATTTTTTAAAGGGTCATCTTTAATTAATTTTTTGTATTATAAGCCAGTGTTATTTTAATATTCTTTAATTTTTTGGCTATATATATATTTTATAGGTTTTAAATTGGTAGTGGTAACTTTCTTAAAGTGTCATTTTTAGTGTGTTCCATAAATGAAGTTTATGTTTTTTTTTTATTATAACAGATTTTGGTCTTGGGTATTAATCTTACTAATAATCTCTGAGAAAAACTTCACATATATTAGACGTTTTAATTGAATCTAATGTATTTTCATCACTCTCATGGATTTGCATGGTTTGGATCTAATGAGGCCGATAGCACCTACACCATCACAAGCCTCCTGCTCATAATCAGCCACTTATTGCTCCTAATTGGCAGCTAATGAACTACAACAGATACTACAGGCTACATTTAGATAGAGAAGGCGCTGTTGCGTGAAAAGGAACGAGGTGTTCAGTGACAGATGAAGGTGGAGAGGGAAGGAAAGAACTGGAAACGAGAGAGAGAGAGAGAGGCAATTCATACCGTTGCTCCACCACCGCTCACATCATACGCGTTGCCGCTGTTCCTATGAATGAAAACAAATAAAAATGAGCAGCTGTCAGTTGTTATGATGTCATGCCATATCAGTGTGTGCTCAGGGTGTCTGGGGACAAAGGTGCATACAGTCCTGTTTACATTTAGGTATCATTTATGGCTCAAACAGGACTTTAAAAGTTCTGCGCATCTGCCTCCTGTTCTGCCCTTTGTCTGTATCCTTGTCGTCTTAATAATCCGGGTTCACATTCATGCAACTACACCGAGTCCTCCGATCTCCTATTAAAAAGTGTTTGTGTCTATACTGGCCATCATCCTGCTCTCAGCACTTTTAGCCTCCCCTTAACCTTCTTGCAACATTAAATAATCGAGTGCAACACAACTGTAAATCCTTAATATCCTTGCTCGGTTAGGGTCAGTCTGAATTTTTCATGGAACTGCTTAAGTTTGAGAAGGACTATGGTAGACCAAACAGTCATTAGTACAATATAATTTCAGGCTCAAGACAAGTTTTTGGCTCTGACCAGTCCATAATTTCTTTGGATCAAAGTTGGACTAAGGGTTAAGGTCTTGGAATATGCTGGACTCGCTGTTTTGAGCCAAACTCCTAAACTTTACCATTAATGTTATAATATTAGTTTTATTGCTTACTAAACTTTTTATCTGCAAAACAAAGATAGTCTTATTTCTTATTCAGAAGTTACATAGTCTCACTTTAAACACAAGTCTATTGCATGTGCTTTCCAAAAAAATGAATTAATCAGCCTTTAGGTTTATAGTAATGGAAAATATAGCACACACCCTTAGCAGTCCATTGAACCTGTGAGATCACAGATCAAATTCTGACAAATTTTTAGTCTTTATTGTTTGTCTTATCTCAATCAAGGCACATTGGCACCAGGGTGTTCCCTTCTTTTACTTAAACAAATCATCTTCTGAGTCTTGAGTTGTGATTCCTGTCTATCACTACTTTCCCATTCTGGTTTCATTCCTCTGAATGACAAGCACACCCAGGAATGCACAGAGGCAATCTGCAAAAAGATAAGGATGTTGTTTCACCTCATAGTCCCTCTGTGTCACTGTCTCTGGTATGTTTGGTGTGGCACCCTCGGTAATGGGTGTGGAAAAGAATACACACAGATGTGTGTGAAAACACCCAAGTAGGTGTGGACATGACCAGGTACATAACTATCTCATTGGGAGCATCTGGCTATTGAAGATTAATGATCCAAACACAGACCGCTTTGCACATGTATCTCAGCCTTAAAACGCAATTTGACACCACCTCTGGGCTTCCTGCTCTTCAAACAGGCAACACCCATCATCGAAAAACCACCTATCTAGTCTAACGAGTCTCTGTTCTGTGCTGCATGAAAATGATGAATAGTGATTAAAGCCCTGCAAGTCTAAGGACAGAAAAAGGCATAAGCTGACCTATTGTGAGCCAAACAAGAGACACCAAACAGGAGAAGACCTGTTTTATACTGGGTGGAACTGTTGGTAACAATTACTCATGAAGTGACACTTCACATGTGTCATTTAACTCCCTGTTTGTGACAGCATGTAGAAGTCAGAAGTCAAAGGCTATAAGTGCATTTTGACAGAATACTGGAGGAAAACAGACATAATTTAACATGAATATACTCAAATTATCCCTTTTCATTGTCCTTTTCCTCACCTGCGACACCTGGCGCAGAGAGCGACTAGAGTGATGCTGAGGACGAGGAACACGATGAGGGAGATGATGCCCACCTCTGGGGATGAAAACCAACCCAACATGTCAACCGTCCCTACTGGAGCCATTGTCCTGATGCTCTGTGGAGAACAACAGCAAGAACAAAGTATACACACACTGTGCAAAATTCACAATCAACCAATGAATTAATCTGTTGGTTGTCCAGAAGCATTAAATACAAACTTAAACATAAGTAGAAAACCAATTTCAAGAAGAGCCATAATGATACACAGCAGGAAAGAAATAAAACGCAGGCTTTGTAACTCACGTTGTATGCTGCTTGACTCCGCTGTAGCTGTGACACCAACTGCTGTCAGTCATTCAACTGCCTTTTGCTTTATGTGGCTCACAGTAGGCAGGTACCTTTGGGAGGGACTCATTGGTGTCCTGTCTGTTACGAAGGAGGTGGTGACACAAGCCCATAAACAGCCCATTGTGTTTTTTTATCATCACTCAATTACATCCGCACCTGAGTGTCTCAGCATCTGACACGCCTGCGGCTTCCAAGGAATGTTGGAATGTTTGTTTTAATGAAAACTGCTGGCACAGTAAAAAGTAGACATTGGGTGATCTACAACAAACCTCAATAAATCGAAAAAATAAATTGTTTAAAGTTAGACTGGAAAATCCTGCTCTTTTGGGGGACGCCACCCAGTGATTTTAATTAATGTCTATGTTTTTGCTGGCAGCCAGAGAAAAGCTAATTAGGTACACAAATACACGCTCAAACAGTAGTTGCAAACAACACCTACTCATAACAGCAGCTTACATGACAACAAAACAATTGGCAGTCTATGGGAAATTTCATATCAAATCGCTATCCATTTTAATATATATGTTTAGTATATCTGTTTTTTTCATCACAATCTTTCTGTGGCAAAGGAGGGTTCCCACATCAGGTCTTGAACCCAGGTCTCCCAGAGCTGCACTAACCACTCAGCCAAAGGATCATCCTGCTAGCCAAGGGTCAGCATGTCTGGTCATCTGTTGTTGTTGTTACTCATACTCTTTATATAGCACCGCTGCTAATAAGGACACTATCATGTTTCTAGTCAGTTACATTTATATTTTTAATGTCTTATTTTGCCCCTCACACACACACACACACACACACACACACACACACACACACACACACACACACACACACACACACACACACACACACACACACACACACACACACACACACACACACGTTAGTCTCTCTTTCTAGCTCTCCATCCTAGCTGGAATGACTGAAATCATACTCACAAGGGAGGTATTACAGAAAAAAGGATCATTGTTCTAGCAGGGTTTGGATACAGGCTAGGACCAGTTTAATTGCATTACTGTGGTTCAAATGTGCCGTATGAGTTCTGCACACACACAAAACAAATATGGATGTTTCAGCTGATCACTAATCAAGGGGTGATTCATGAAACTCAGGGATGCAATAAAAAATAAAGGATAGACGTTTGGCCTGTAGTGGTGGTGTAGTTCTTAAGTTGGGATGAATTGTAGCCCAAGTAAGCAAATTAAAGGAACCTGGAAAACCCCAAAGTGTACTCTGTGGAGGAAGGTGGCTACACATACTATAACATACTTTAACATGCTGTAAAATTGCAGTGTGTGTGTGTTCATGTCAGTTGTTTGCATGTTTACAGCCACTCCTGCACGATAATGCTATCAACCCTGGAGGATTTATTTTGGCCGTCTGGTTTGAGGAATTACCCCAAATCAGTGCCAGCGAGTAGAGCAATTATGTAATTCTACATCCACGCTGTGTTACTCTAAAATAAACACAGTTTCATGAACTTGTTTTAACCCTAAGAAACAGGGTTCTTGCATTTTCAGCAAAATGTGTAAAATCACATTTGTATTGACTTATATTGATATCTGTTTGGTTAAAACTTCACCTCAAGACTTTTAGCTTTAAAGGTGCAGTGTCTAGAATTTAGTGAATCAGACTTGGCAGAAATTAAATAGAGTATTTTCTAAGTATGTTAATTAGTGTCCTATGAAATTAAGAATTCTTGTGTTTTTGTCATCTTAAAATAAAACCTTTATATCTACATAAGGAGGGATCCCCTTCCAGAGGCTGAGGAGAAGAGGAGAGGAGAGCGGGATACACCATCAGAGGCCGGGCCCTGTTCATTCTTTCTCAGTGGTGCATGAAGCTAAAAAATGTTCTTCCTCTTCCACTTTGCTTCTGTATTACTGTGCTCATGGAGCAAGTGCACTAGCGACTTAAACTGGCTGAATTGACAACTGCTGGTTTAGCCCTCCAATTACATTGAATGTGGACATAAAACAATCTAACTGTGCGTCTCCTCTGGGCTTTCAAAGTATGATCCGTCTGAACAGATCAAATTCTGATAGAGTCATTTCACAGGGTTTGTGAGGCTCAGAAAAATGTATCTTCTGATTTACAGACGTCTCTTTCACAATTTAAGTCTATGGGAAAAAGTCTTTTTGGGCCCAACAGCATCATGTTATGTTGTAATTACATAGTAAGGTCGATATGTCACATCGGCATCAAAGCCCGGCGCTCTTCCTGGGGGCTTGCTGTCATGTTGCACCACCATGTTTATAAAGTAGCCCAGAATGGACAAAACAAACACTGGCTCTAGAAAAGGGCCTTCTGCCTTTTTTTGCGAGTTTTTTGGCCACCACAAATTCTCCTACACATTTGTACAGTAATGGGAAGGGGAAGGAGATTCAGAGTCTGTGCGTTTTAAAGTTATTGATAGCTAGCTTATCTTAGGAAACAGCTAGTGTGTTTCTGTCATTGTCAAGATAACAAAAAATCTACCTACCTGTGTAAAAAACAAAGTGAAAAAGTTGTGGGTTAACTAGCCAATTTTCTGGCTGGGTGCAGTGACATCAAGAGTAGCCTACATCATTGTTCCCCTCAAAGAAACAGTCCAGTGTGTAACCCTTACAGTTGTTTCTTTTCACCCTGTCTTTATATGGATATAATGTGATGGTCAGTAAGTTTTAGAGCTGCTGGTACACAGATTCTTTGAACAGAGCCAGGCTGCCTCCAGTCTTGCTCATCTAAACTAAGCTGATTGTCTCCTGGCAGCAAGAAAGTGAATTCATATGTTTCCCTAAATGTTAAAGTATTCCTTTGATGAACATACTCGCCATAAAATAACATTATGCACACAGAAATACATTTTTACAAACACAGACCACCACCACCCTTTACACCCCCCCCCCCCCCCCACACACACACACACACTTCTTTGTTAGCTGTGACACCAACACCAAGTAACATCCATGCCCATTACTTGCTTAACAGCCCAATTCTGTCATAATCATTTCCCGAAGCCCTGCAGAACACGCAACCTATAGCTCTCTCTGCAATTTTCATTTGTTCCCATTTGTGAGATCTGTATGAGATTAGCTCAGAGGCACAGAGCAAAATCAATAGCCACTCTTCCACAGCAGGAGCAAAGAAAAAGCCTGCAGGAATCATTGGCAATTTCAAATATTTGTGTCATAATCTTGAAAGCAAAATTTGCTCATATAAGAACAGAACCAACTAACAAATAATATCTGTTGGTGGGCAAATTGAAAACATAATAACCTTCCTGTTGCTAGCAGAGTTTAACCCTGCAGTGGCCTTATATGTGCGTATTTAAACCTAACTATGCTGTGGTTCACACACACACACAATAGTTCTTTTCAAACTATTTTATATGTAAATGGTGACTGTAACACTTTCTTTGACACCCTATGTTAAATATGTTTTAACTCTACTTTGCTGACTACTGCATTTCAAGACATTTCATTAGGTACAGACATATAGAAATCTCTCTGGTTCAGCTAAAATTTAAGGAATCATTTGACATTTTGTGAAGTGTTTGATGAGAAATTGAATTGCTTCCTTACTTAACCTTCCTCATCCCTTGTGGGATATAAAACCACAATGAGCTCCCTCCTTCTTTCTCTATCCTAGGCAACCTCTAAAATCATATTGGCCGGCTCATCTGACACAGTCTTGTGCCAGGACACTTTTGATCTTGCAGGTTTTCTTTTGCCTGGAGGAGAGTTTAGAGAAGTTTGACTACAGTCTCATTTCTGTCTGTTAAATATGACCCTACAGACAGTGGCCACTGAGGTTAGCTTAATGTAAAGCTACATGTTTCTACCTTTTTCATGTCTTCATGCTAAGATAAGCTAGCTGTCACCTGGCTGCAGCTTAGAGAGTGGTATCAGTCTTCTTATCTAAATGTAGGAGGAAAAAGCAAATGCATTTCCTGAAATACTTAACTCTTCTTCTTAAAATGAAGCCTGAGGTCTGATTCACACACTAATACCAGACCATCCTGAGGGAATTTACATATTATAAACAGTTGGCTACAGGTTTAAAATGACTGAAATACAAGTATCACCTAACGGAACAGGCCGAACCACTGATATGCACGCATAATAGTCTGCATTTTTTTCTATTTTCCTCTTGATTTTGTTTGTGTTGTCTCATGCTTTCCATGTTGTGTTGTTCCACTGACCTCTGACCTGTTAAACTCCACTATGCATATCCAGTATGAATATCATTAGTGTAATTCTACTAAATATCATTATGTTAAGATAAACCAGTCTTTCATCTGCACCCTTGTCTGCGCATGAAATATGACTTTAATTTGGGGAGCATGAAGAGGTTTATTCCATTATTGTAAGTCAATTTTAAAAGGACATGGGAGGAGAAGTAATTAACCAATAATGAGTAGACCCATCAAACATTTATAGAGTAAGTAATTTTGTTGGACAGTGAAATAAAACAAAAAACACACATTTGTTGCTTTTTGTCCTGCAGGGCAGTGTTATCCTCGCACTTCCCTGTAACTGGATCTGCTGGGGGATTTTCGTCATTCAGTGGACTGTTCTGCCAACTTGTCTCCACGCAGTCTGTCCTCATGCCTCCGTATTAAACTAGCCTCTTTGTTCACCCAAATCACACTATCTGGCTAGTTCACTTCGGTGAACACCAGAACACACAGTTTTACACACAATGCATCCTCTCTCTTCAGACATTTACAAAGTGCTCGATCATTATTCGAACAGAAATACATTTATAGGCTGTCACTGACTGTTATGAGCTTCACTGCTGGTGTGTTTCAGACCAATATCCTTCATCAGCATTCTCCGCAGAACAGACTGCATCATCAATGGCAATTACATGGGAGGAGGATTCACTGTGGAAAACTTTACTGAGCCAGAGTTAGCACAACTCTGTAGTGGAGTTCACTAAGCCAATTATTTCTTTGTTGAATCAGCAGTTAAACCCTTCGGAGATTTCAGATGACCTGTTAATCACACCAGACAAGAAGCTCTGTCACTTTATTCTATTGTTCTAACGCTTTAAGTAATCATGTTTTTCACAGAGAAGTTGATTGTAACACAAACAAATATAAAGATGGCTTTAATCTTATTATATTGTTCATATTATTAGGTACATTTAAACCCACCACCTTTCTCTCTTTGTCTCTCTTACACAACGACTTGTCATTTGTCTTTCTCTTGTTTATTCTGCAGTTGTGTGTGAACGTGCCTCATCGTGATGAGTGCTGTCGAAATGCAAATCAGCAACAGGGCAGGGAAGGATACACAAGCCCACCACAGCTGCCTCTCTCCAAATACCTCCACCACCATGTCCCTCCGCCTGGCGTAGTCCTGGAACAGAGCCTCCAGTTGAAACATGGTGCACAGGGACAAAAACAGGTGAAAGATCTGGTGTCCTTGGCCCACAAAATCACAGTGGCCCGGGAAGAAGCGCTCAGGGATGGGTAAAGAGAAGAAGAGGGCAGACAGCAGAAAACAGGCAATTTGGAGAGCGTGGAAGGGCAGTGAGGGCTCCTGTGCCCAGGAGACGGTGAATAGATGGTGGACTACAGGGCTGATATCCAGCAGATATGCTAGGGTGGTAGGGATCAGCTGGCAGATTTTACGCCGCATTGGATATGGCCGTCGGTACCTGGACTTGGCGAAACAACAGCCGGCACAGGAGAGCCACCCAAAGAAAGCAGCTCCGGGTAGAAACAGCAGCCCGATGTAGCTTTCTCTCCACGCTGGCTCAGACGTATAGAAATAATGGCCAAGGGAGCAACCGTACTGATACACAGCTACACCCACATAGTCCATGAAGAAGAAGAAGTAGTGTGCATGTTCAGAGTGAGATTGCAAAAGATGAGCTGCCACGCTGAGGGATAGATAGATGAGGGAAGAGACCAAGAAGAGGCTCAGAGGTAGAGAGGCTGCGTCCAAGGTGTACCCCAGGGCGCCTACGTTGGCCCACCAGCGGAGCAGCAGCACGGGGCCTGCCAGCAGGTGAGTCCACACATTCAGGGATTCATTGTGTCTCTGGAAGACACTGAGGAGGTAGCAGCGCCAGTTTTGATGGACGGGACGGTAGCCCGACAGAATGTAAGGCTCTCGAAACAAGCTGGGGACTTGAGAGTCGGTGACGGTGGAGCTGGGCGACGGCAGGGAGGAAGGGATGAGGTCAGAGAGGCGGGGGAGACGGCTGAGGTGCTTGACGCTTGGGGACAAGGTGCCGAGCCGCTGCAGAATGTCGCCCATCATTGCTGGGTGGTAATCGGTGGATAAGAAGAGGATATGGACTACAGCCAAAGGAGGACTGCTGGTTAGAATACTATATGGGAGACAAAATCGAAAAATTAGACAGTAAATCAATCCAGGAGTTCATTTTATAGGAGAGACTTGGGTGAAATTCTGCAAATATTAGAAAAAATTCCTTGCAGGCAGAATATTTATCAAGAAAGACTTTGCAATGGCTCATTACCTAAAACCCCACGGTGTGCTTTGATGTGATGCAAACACAAGCTTATCTAATTTTAAAGTAATTTTACAATGAAATGAATCTGCACAGACAATCAAAGGGTGTAGAGGTGTGCATAAAAAAGAGAAGGGTGAAGAAAAGTGGAGTGGGAACTAAACTGAGGGGAATTAAGGTGAAGCGAGTTTACAAAATTTCACACAAACCAGCCAGGAGCACATGCTGTGAAATTTCTAAAGACAGATTAACAAAGAATGCTGTTGTGAGCACTGAAGTACTGCAGCTCAGTATTTTTTTAAATTCATCACATGTTAATGTTTTCATTTGACATATTGGTCCAGATCTGATTATTTTAGCTCATTTCCTGGCAGAGTTAAGAAATTCACAATCCACATGATGCTAATACTTTGAGATCCTGAGACAGACATTCTTCTGCACACAAGTCATGTACACTAGAAGGTCAGGTATGCAGTCGAACCTGTATCCATCACCCTGTTCTTATGAATGGTAAACAGAGAGAAAAATGTAAACCACTGTGTTTACCAACGTAAATGAGCACCTATGGTATCAAAAAGACTAACACCCACCAGTCTGAGGACACATTCACATTCAAAACAGCTACTGCATCCCCTCCTCTGACCTTGAATACCAACAAATGCAAACCTTCCCCCTTTCCAGGCTGCAATAGGAGCTCTGAATTGAGTTAATCTGAGACAAACAAGTGCATGTTTTTTCCCCCTGAAAACTGGGCTGAAAGAGTGTACATTTTAAACCCATGAAGATATAATTTATAGTGATTTTTTAAAAAGTGACTTTGCTACAAAAAACTAAATAAAAATCAGTCCTATGCAAAAAACAAAACAAACTAAAAAACCCAAACAAGCAAACAAACAAAAAAACATATATTCTGCAGATTTTTTTTAATTAGCATCCTTATTAACATACTGTGAGGTACAGCTCAGTGATATCCAACAAGAAGAAACGTCATCTCACCTGTTTGTCTCGGCTGAACACCTGTTGCACCTCTGGATTCGCACCTCTCCACAAAAACAAGGAAAAAAAGGATCTAACTATACCGCAAATTGTCCTCCTGTAGAAACTGCACAGGCCTAGAAAACTGTGACATGTTGGGACAAATAGGTATTTCGGAGGCTGAAGGGAGAAAAAAAGGGAGAAAAACACAGCTTGACCTGGCAACCCGGAGAGCTGGAAGTGTGGGCGGGGTTAACATGACCAGAAACGCCCAGAAGTGCAGTCAGACCTGCTATCAGCCAACAAAATACAGTATTCTGTTCATATTCATAGACTGTATAGATTCTTACATTGAATCAGCTGTAGGTGTATGATGACCAAACTTATGTTTATTTTGCTTCTTGGTGAAATTCCTGAAAAGAGGACTGTTTTGTGTGGTAAAACCCTCAAAAGCATAATGAAGATGATATAATGAAGAAAAAAAAGAGAAGTAATATGTGTGTTTAATGCTGCATGTGTGTCTCCATCTGCTGTCCGGTGCTGCCCACTGCAGTAATGCCTTATATAGCTGCAGCCTACATGACATCATTTAATCACATAAACCTCCCAAAATTTCACTGTCTGGTTATTAAATGTTTTAATTTAATTTCATGAAATATTCAGACAGAAAAAATAAAGCGATTCTAAGGCACCCCAGAATAAACTAAACACAAGATTATAATGAAAATGCATAAACATATATGTCCCAAAATTACTTAATTAGAATAAATTATGGTTGAGGAGATGTGTCTGTGATTTGAGTTGGTCAGTGATTCATGACTTTAGACAGTTTTAAACTGGCAATGGTGTACAGGCCTTTCTGTAGCCTCTAGTCACTTGGTGCTTAATGTAGGATGTGAAAATATGTAATTGGAAATAATCAATTTGAAGAGTGTGACATTAGATTATAATATGGATCACTCAGAGACATAAAATAAATGAACTGATTAGGTATTTTCTGGTGCTAAATGTTGGAATTAATGGTCATTTAAATATTTAAATATTGATGTCGTGCAAAATTTAGGGACACACCATTACATCATCATTTTTCTTGTCTAACTCCATTCAGATGTCACAGAACATTACTTCTCGGGCATCAGAATAAAGACAGATTATTCAAAGTGAAAGCACATCCACAAACCTTATTGTCAGTGCAAATTTATTGAAGCTTTTTGATGTCTGATTATAATAATGAATCATAACATCTAATGATTACAACTCTGCAACTCTTCAAATAACAAATGACATTATCAAATAATGAATATTCACATAAGTAATAATAATAATTATAATCTACAATAATGGAACAAAGCTCTTTTCAGTTATTGTAGGCCAAATGGACAGCTTCCATGTGCAAATATTGACTAGGTGTTTGCACATTAATGGGACTAATTCCTCTGTTCCCTGTTTGCTATTATATTAATTCAGACAATATTATAAGTGTTATATATTTAAAAATATCTCTGACAGCCTGATATTTATTTGAACAGGGATGTTCAGGAGCTTTCTGAATGACCGTTTAGTTCTACATCCTAATTGATGTAATACTGGCTGAATAAGACTGGCTACACATCTGTTACAGAATTTGATTTAAAATTGTAATAATAACTTTCAAATCTGTATGTGGTCTGGCTACACTTTACATCTTTGAACCCCTCACACCTTATCCTGCACAAAGATCCCTCAGGTGCAAAGTTTATTATTACTCGCTGTTTTATAGGCAAACGTTGAATACATAGATTTGTGTCTTTTGGATATATTATGATTATCACACAGTAATACTTAGAATATATATATATTTTAAACATGTTTTTACATGATATCTTCATTTTTATATTATTTAGGAGTCTTTAATTTTGTGTATATTTTTGGCTGCTATGCACCACAACACCAAGGCAATTTCCTTGTATGTGCAAACCTTTTTGGAATTAAACCTGATTCTGTGTGTTTAGAGTTATCTGCTTAGGTCGCCATCTCCTGGACAAAGTGAAAAAAGTCATGTTTAGTGAGGTTTTTCCTCCTTTTTAACCCGCCCGCCCCTTCCTGCTCAGTTTTCGCGGGAGTTCTTGAAATAGGCGGGACCATGCAACACCTCGGCGTCGCCTATTGGACAGCTGCTGTGGAACTGACCAATCGCACGTTACGCTCAGTTTCTACCCGGCACGCTGTGGCGCGAAAACCCTTCAGTTGTGTGATTTCCCGGGAGCTGAGCACACGGCGTATTAAACTGTGCTTTACTTTAAGATTTTTTTTAAAGTAGAATAAATAATCGCAGAAAATGGCAACCGACGTCGTAGATGACCTGGCGATGAGGGAGGCTCAAAGGGATTATCTGGACTTCCTGGATGACGATGTAAGTTAGACTTTTTGTCTTTGAAATGCTTTGCTGCAGAGGTGAAATGGGAACCCATGCGGTCACAACAAAAGAAGTGACTTTCAGCTGCTTAGTTATCAAGTTATCTTACTTTTCACAGTAGAACATGTCATTAATTAGCTGTTAAAGTTCAGTTTATTGTGTTTTGGTTGAGGCTTCTTTGCTTCTAAAACTCTTATGATAGCAGACTGATTGATATTGCTTTACCGATGAAAGTGACAAAAAACCCCAAAACGTTCATCTGACTCTTGTGTACTCTTGAATAAATGTGCAGCAAGACCAGGGCATCTATCAAAGCAAAGTCCGGGACATGATCAGCGAGAACAGATCTCGTCTCACCGTCAACATCAACGACCTGAGGAGACGCAACGAGGCCCGAGCTGCAAAGTAAGAAAAGTCTGTGTGTGTGTGGTATGTCAGGCTACTTTTGTGGGACAAATTTCAGACTTAAGACCAGTTAATTGGGGGTTAAAGCTGTTTTTAGAGTTTACGCTTAGGCTAAGTCTCTATGAAATGAATGTAGTCTGTAATGTCCCCAAAAGTGACTTATGTAAGAACTTGAGTGTGTGTTTGGAGACTTCTGTGTAATCTCATCTCATGTCTTGAAAATTCATGAAACACTAGTTGAAACATATCAAACAGATTTAACTGTTTAACATTCAAACTGTCACTTGTTTTTATTTGTTGTTTTTGCTAATGTGAGTTTTTTTTGTAATTTATATCATAAAAAGGCATTATTGTGAGCCTAATACTGCTACTCATAATTGATGAATTTGCCCGTAAAATGTTATAACAATGTCAGCTATAATGTCCTGGAAATAAAGTGGGCATCTTCATAGGTCTTGTATGTCGAACATTTTATGGTCATTATTTATTTGTTTACCTAAAAGTTTGCAGTTATTTCTTGTTGTTTTGTTTCGCTGCCTATATATTATTAACATGTTCGAAATGAATAAACTAAAACTCAAAGATAATCAGTCAGAAAAGCACCAAATCATCACATTTGAGAAGCAGAAACCAGCTTATGTTTAAAATGTTTTGACTATAACGGATTCGGCTATTAAAGTAGTTGCTGAGTCATCGACTAATCGTTACACACGCTACTTAACCAGACTAACATGTAATTAAATCCATGACCTAAAAGTTGCACCTCTCTTCCAGGTTGATGAGCAATGCCTTTGAGGAGCTGCTGGCGTTCCAGCGGGCTCTGAAGGACCTGGTGGCCTCGGTGGACGCCACCTACTCCAAACAGTACGAGGAGTTCTTCATCGCCCTGGAAGGAAGCTTCGGCAACAAGCACGTCACCCCCCGAACCCTGACCTCCCGACTGCTCGGCAGCATGGTCTGTGTGGAGGGCATCATCACTAAATGTGAGTGTTGCTGTTATTTTTTTCAATTTCTTGTGTCTTGCCAGCTTTTTAAGTTTGGACTCATTTGTTGTCTCTTTTTTGTTGTTTTTCAGGTTCTCTGGTGCGTCCTAAAGTGGTGCGCAGCGTCCACTACTGTCCAGCCACCAAGAAGACAATGGAAAGGAAGTACACAGATATGACTTCCTTGGATGCTTTTCCCTCCAGTGCCATCTACCCCACCAAGGTAGCCACACATACTACAACCCATATCTTTTCCATGTTAAGTATTTATATTTCCACATTTCTTAGTGTAACAAGGTGAGTAATGCTGTAATAAATGACTAATATGTAGTTCTGAGCACCTCTTTTTGTTTTCTCCAACAGGATGAGGAGAACAACCCTCTGGAGACGGAGTTCGGTCTGTCCATCTACAAAGATCACCAGACCATCACTGTGCAGGAGATGCCTGAGAAAGCTCCCGCCGGCCAGCTGCCTCGCTCTGTGGACATCATCCTGGACAACGACCTGGTGGACAAAGTAAAACCAGGAGACAGAGTGCAGGTCATCGGGACGTACCGCTGCCTGCCAGGAAAGAAGGGAGGCTTCACCTCCGGGACGTTCAGGTGAGATGGGACAAAGTGAAACCGGGAGCTCGTAATATAACTACAGTTCTTTACTTTTATAGTTAACTTTTGACCCTTTGCCTTGCAGGACCATCATGATAGCCTGCCACGTTAAACAGATGAGCAAGGAAGTGTCTGCCGTCTTCTCGGCCGACGACGTGGCCAAGATTAGAAAATTCAGCGAGAGTCGCTCCATTGTAAGCTTTACTCCTTCTGCTTGTCCATGCATTAGAAAATTACCTCAATTTTTAAGGACAACAGAGCATTAACTCCTCACTTTTCTGTCCTCGCCCAGAATGTTTTTGATCAGCTGTCTCACTCACTGGCTCCCAGTATCCACGGCCATCAGTACATCAAGAAGGCGATCCTCTGCATGCTGCTGGGCGGCGTGGAGAAGGTGCTGGAAAACGGCTCCCGCATCAGAGGAGACATCAATGTCCTGCTCATCGGTACGGAGCTTATTTAAACAGGAGCTACTCCAAAAATAGAGCTGCATCAATTAGTCGATGAAAGGAAAAGGAATCAGCAATTTATGTGAACATTTGAAGCTGAAGAAACTTTGTGCTGTGATTTCTTATGTGTTTTTGGGAGATGCTGGTTGATATTATAGATGTCATTAATTATTCTTGTTTTCCAGGTGATCCATCGGTAGCCAAATCCCAGCTGCTACGTTACGTTCTCCACACGGCACCCAGAGCGATCCCCACCACAGGGCGAGGCTCGTCCGGAGTGGGTCTGACTGCCGCTGTCACCACTGATCAGGAGACAGGTACGACAAACGCACACATCTCAGGCGTTTAGCTGACAATCATCCACAACTCCTTTATCCTGACTTGTGGATAAAATCCGCCTCCACCCCTCCGCTCACTCATTTCTTTCTGCTTCCCTAAGGCGAGCGTCGTCTGGAGGCAGGCGCCATGGTGCTGGC
This sequence comes from Scomber scombrus, assembly GCF_963691925.1. Lineage (NCBI taxonomy): Eukaryota > Metazoa > Chordata > Actinopteri > Scombriformes > Scombridae > Scomber > Scomber scombrus. The sequence goes on from NC_084986.1 coordinate 7,010,156, forward strand.
CGACCGTGGCGTCGTGTGCATCGACGAGTTCGACAAGATGTCCGACATGGACCGCACGGCCATCCACGAGGTGATGGAGCAGGGTCGCGTCACCATCGCCAAAGCCGGCATCCACGCCCGCCTCAACGCCCGCTGCTCCGTGCTGGCGGCCGCCAACCCCGTCTACGGCAGGGTGAGTTGACGTTCAATTAATACACACACTCAGTCAGCTGATCTGGTTGTGCCTCTAAAAACGTGATGCTCCGTCCCTCTGCAGTACGACCAGTATAAAACCCCCATGGAGAACATCGGCCTCCAGGACTCCTTGCTGTCACGTTTCGACCTCCTCTTCATCGTGCTGGATCAGATGGACCCCGAGCAGGACCGGGAGATCTCAGACCACGTGCTGAGGATGCACCGCTACCGTGACCCCCGCGAGCAGGAGGGAGCAGGTACCGACTGTCAGGGCCTCTTATAACCAACAGCTGCAGCAGTGAACCACTTTTCTTTGTATTGTAATAGAGACATGAGTGTTATGTGGCCCCCTAAAGTGATTTGTAATTTAAAAGGGAATATTTGTTTTTGTTTTTTTTAGCCATGACTCTGGGAGGGACCGTGGACGTCCTGGCTACAGAAGATCCAGACGCAGTAGCAGAAGAGCAGGAGGAGCTGCAGATTTATGAGAAACACAACAACCTGCTGCACGGAAGCAAGAAAAAGAGGTACGCACACATCTTCTGTCTCAGGATGAAAGAAAAGAAGTTGCAGCAAATACTTGGATGACTTGTACTGGATTATAAAGATAATGTTCTGTTGTTTCAGGGAGAAGATTGTGAGCAAGGAGTTCATGAGGAAGTACATCCGCATCGCCAAGGCTGTGAAACCTGTGCTGACAGGGGAGGCGGCCAATCACATCGCAGAGGAGTACGCGAGGCTGAGGAGCCAGGACCAGCTGGGCACTGATATCGCCAGGGTGAGCAGCAGCAACACACACACACACACACACACACACACACACACACACACACACACACACACACACACACACACACACACACACACACACACACACACACACACACACACACACACACACACACATACACACACACACACACACACCAGATGTACTGAGAAATAACACTAGTACTAGACATAGATAATGTGTAATAAATTCTTCAGTTTTTGAATGTAGAGTTGGTGAACTGCGTTGTCCCATCATGTAATTATTTTTTTTAAAGAAGCAGAAAAATGATGGTGGAAGATCTCTGAGAAGTATTGGTTCTTTGGAAAAAGCTTAATTAACATCCAAAGTTTTATTAAATATTCAGACTTTGGGAAGCTGAAATCAGAGAATTTGGACTGTTACTTTTTTCTTAAATGATTAATAGATCATCAAAATAGCTGGCAGTTAATTAAATAGTAATTAATTAATGGCAGCTGTATGTAATACGTTGTCTTTTTCACCATTTTAAGACAAAATAAATGATAAAATGCTAGCTCTGTCTGAAGCTACATTACAGAATGACCTTATAAGTGATTATTATTTAAAGCCCCTAAAAACAGTTTCAAATCTTGCATGTTGACATGGAATCTATAGCAAATGACTAACGGTCAAAGTTAGTGTTTAAAAAACCCCATCTCTAATTATAATTTATCAACAGTTAAACACTTATAAACTCAGTTCATCTATTTTGAGGACTGTGTGGGTATGGTTTGATTCACAACTAGCAGAAATATGTGATATCATGTTTTTCCAACTAAACCACTTTAGGTTAGGTCAACCACGCAAATCTCTCAGAAATAAACAGGCAGAAAATAGTTTTCCTAATAAGTCATTATTTTTCTTTTTGAGATGTTGCTGCAGGTGTTTTTCTTTTTTCTTTTTGCAGCAGTGAGTAGCTTCTTTTAGCCTCCTCAGGGGAGCTAAAAGCATATTCAGGGGAGACTCAGTGAAAAATATTATTAGTTATCAAAAGGAGATCACATTGAATTAGAGAGAATTCAGAGATACAGTAGTTTTCCCCCCAGAGTCTGAAACTAACAAAATGCCTTCAGACGGACCCTTTTTATGTATTTGGTTTAGTCTGAAATTAACAATATCAGATATCTTGGCTCAACTTTTGAGTGTCTTTGGGATCAAATAACATAATCACGATCCATAGACATCCAGGAATTGTGCAAAACTAAGCATGTAAGTAGCAGGATAATAGAAAAATTTAACAGTAAAAATCAGATTTCTTTTTTTTTTTTTTGACAAGTCACACAAAGGATTTAGTTTTTCTCCTGGTACACTGACCTCATCCCCTCTTTTCTTCTCCTTCCTCCTCCTCAGACTTCTCCAGTGACGGCCCGTACACTAGAGACCCTGATCCGTCTGTCAACAGCTCACGCTAAGGCCCGCATGAGCAAAGCTGTGGAGCTGGTGGACTCTGAGGTCGCAGTGGAGCTCGTCCAGTTCGCCTACTTTAAAAAGGTCTGTGCTGCGGAAGAGAGGAGTGATTGTTTGTGGAGGAAAACATAACTGCGATGGCGTTTTATATCTGAATGAAAATCATGTTTGTTTTTTTTTTTAATGCAGGTTCTGGAGAAAGAGAAGAAACGTGGCAGACAGGAGAAGGACTCGGGATCAGAGGAGGAAGAGGACGAGGAGACGTCCACACAGCGTTCACAGAAAACTCAGACGAAGAGGTAACAAACGCAGCCTTTACTTTTCCAGTATGTGGTGTTACTTAAGCCAGTTGCATAATTAATATCATTCACCTTTGTGTCCTGCAGGGTGCGCCGTGGCTCTCAGGGCAGCGAGCCGTACAGCCCTTACGACTTCAGCCAAAATCAGGACGTCCCTGAAAGTAAGAATATGACACATTTGCAACATTGGAGTAGAAACATGGTTGCATCTCATAATAATTGAAGGGAAGTCACAAAATAAAACGAAACTGCTCTGAAAAGTTCTCACAATGGTTTCTGTTCTATTTAGTTCAAGCTGGAACCCCGAAACCAGCAAAACCACAGCGGGAGGCGCAGGAGCCGATGGAGGCAACATCACAAGTTGATGACTCTGAGCTCTCCGCAGAGAGGTGAGTGAATGGAAACTTGACTATTTCATGCTGTAGCAGGTGATATTACAAGCGTTATTACCCCTGTAATTGAATTTTGAGGATGAGGAGGTAATCTGCCCCCCCCATCAGTTGCCATAGAAAAGTTAAGCTCATAACTTTAGCACTAAAAGATATTATTATGTTTTAAAATGTGCTGTAAAATAAACATACTTTTGCTTTGTTTTCCTCCGCTAGGCTGAAGGAGTTCAAGTCGTCCCTGTTCGCCGTGTTCCAGTCCGCTCACGCTCAGTCCGTGAAGATGACGATGCTGATGGACAACATCAACAAAGAGCGCGAGACTCGTTTCACGGAGCCCGAGGTCCGCGTCGCTCTGACCCGCATGCAGGACGACAACCAAGTCATGGTGGCCGACGACATCATCTTCCTCATCTGAGGGAAGAGGACAGTTTCTGAAAGCGATTTGCATAGACTTGATAAAAACTTGACGACAAGGGGAGCATCAATCTTCATCTTCTTCGCTGTTGTGAAGTCTTCGTCACGGGGTTATTAGTAGCTGTGGGTCCAGCCGAGTTTGATCAGTACTTAAAGGAGGCTGGTGTGTTGCTTCTTGCTGGTGGCGGCCGGAGACCTGGTGAAAAGTAACAGTGATATCAAAATGTACATTAATCTGTTTCTCCAGATGTTAGACCCCCATCCTTTTTTCTTTTTTTTTTACCGTTGTTTTCATGCCTCTGTTTGTATTTTCTCAAAAGATCCTTAAACCTGTAAATCTATAATTCCACACATGAAGCACCAATAAGTTGCTCCATCAGCTTGTATATGTTTGGAAGCAAGACCAGTGCAAGAAGATGAAGTCTTATTCAATTATGCACTTGTTCCTGTTCATTAGTGGTAATGTTACTTTAATGCGTCCTTGTTGCTGCATCAACAGACTGATAATATAAAAGCATACAATAGTTGATTAATACACAGTAGGCAGAGTATTACAGCCTGGTGCAAATATAGTTTATTAAGCAATGAAACATTTTATAGAACAAGGACAAAATGCAAAGCAGCATTACCAGCACATCTGTATTTGTCTGGATTTGTAAATAGCTGAAGAAAAGTTTTGAATATGTTAAGTAGTGTGTATTAAAAAAAAAAAGAATAATAAATTGCTTGAGTTATACCACGGCAACATCTTGATTTCTTGAGTGAACCGGCAGTTATGACACAACAGGTTATTTGATATGTGCCTTCATATTACACCTCCAGGGAAAATCACTGCTTGCCTAATACTGGAAAGTTTATTAACTGGAAGACAAAAAAAACCCAAAACAAGCCTTTTTTAATACATTTTTTTATTTTGGGAAAAATGCACCCCCCATATAAACCCTCTAAATGTTAGACGATACTCTGTAATCCTCTTTGAATCATGGGAACTGATTTTACATGTGACTTTTTGTCTCTGCATAAACACATTGGACTTCATTTAACTTTTAAGGGGTACACTAAGTAACTTAGCAACTACAAAATAGAAATGTTAAAGTGGGAATAAAATAATTTGGATGTAATATGATTGATAGAAATTTGCACAACAAATTTTGCAATTATAAAAATTATTTTCTTACTGAGTTTGATGATGCATAATTTAAGATCCAATTAAATACACTTGGTTTAAAAAAACCTATAAAAAATGATCAACTTAATTTATATAGCACTTTTATTAATGTTACAAAGTGCTTTACAGAAAAAATTTAACTAAACACGGCAACGAGGAGCACAGTGGTAATAGTTCATGATGAATATAATGAAATGCACAGAAGAGCAACTAAAAAAACCCGTAAAATATGTCAATTCATGAAAAGATAAAAAAGTTTTAGTAATTATTTCGGCATGCCCCGTCCTCCGTATGCTGTTGAGTGCAAAACTGCTACATTGAAAAGCTTGTTCGATGGTGAGATTGCTCATCATTTAAGAGACAATTTAGTTACTCAATTTAAATATCTTATAAAATGCATCAATTCATAAATGGCTTATAATTCAAATCTTAAAGGCTATAATTATTTCGGCATGCCTCGACCTCCGTATACTGCCGGCTGCAAAACTACAATAGTTAAACCAGTGGTCACCATGCCTGCTCCTGCAGAGCTACTGCCCTGCATGTTTTATGGTATCTCCCCCACTCTAACACACCTGATTCTAATAATTAACTCGTTATCGAGCACCTTGATGAGCTTCAGCTGCTTGATAACGAGTTAATAATGAGAATCAGGTGTGTTAGAGTGGGGGAGATACCTAAAACATGCAGGGTTGGTGACCACTGATGTAAAGTGTTGTTTGGCAGTCAGGCTGCTTTGCTGTGATTATTAAGCTTTGAATGGAGGCATTTCACACAGCATTGATTCAGCAGGTTATCTGATAGGTGCCTAACTGTTACACATCTTGGGGAAATCACTGCTTGCTTAATGCTGGTAAGATTGTGTTGCCTGGAAATAATTTTAAAAAAAAAGAAACCCACCAGGGCTGTATTTTATTTTACACTGGAAAAGTGCTCCGATATGTGGGGGTGGGAACTTTGTGATTTCCCATAAGAGTTGTTCTCAAATGCTACTTCCTGCTTGTACCGGTGTTGTTTACAGGACACAGTAGCATTTCATTGTAATCCCCCTCCAAAATGATTCAAGAGCACTATATGTGGGCGGCAGTTCACGTACCTCTTCATTGGTTTAGAAATCACTGCCCACCATCTTCTCGCACTTCTTTTACCCCAGAAGTACCTTATCTCTAAGTCTTGATTTCAGGTGGTTTGGGTAAGCATGCAACATACTGTAACTGACTGCAGGTTTTATAATGCGAGCGACTGTGGCTCCGATCAGTCTACAGATCAGATCAGACCAGACCAGCCTGAGCAGCAACCTAGTAACCGCTGCCACAGTTTCGACACCCACGGTTGACTCATATCACGCATGGAAACAGAGACTTCAACCTGTGTCTGTTTCGCATCTTCTATTTTGGCCTCGAGCAGGTTGAGTTTTAGTTTGTCTTTTGCAGCCAGGTTTCAGGCCGATTATGGGAATTACTTAAAAAGGTAAAATCCTACTTCAACGACCCTCTCAAGGTGTATAAAATGTAAAGAACACTAAAACATAAACAAAACCAGCAGGAAGATGAGCTGAGCTGTTCAAGTCTTGGTCCGAGTCAAGAGTCGAGGCTTAAGAGGGCAAGTCCTGAGTCACGTCTCAAGTTGAGTCTTTAGGGTTTCAAGTCTCGTAATAATATAAAGCAGGGCAGTCAAACTAATTTTAGTTTAAGGGCCACTTACAGCCCAATTCAATCTTAAGTGGGTCTGACCAGTAAAACCATGACATAACTTAAAAATGATATATAATAACTTTACTATAATAAACCATGTATTTACAAAAACGATGAACAGCCTGAGATGACTGAGCGCAATTTTAACAATATTATGTCAGTTTTTTTTACAGATTATTTTGCACAGAAGCTGCTGATTGACAATATTTTGCACAATGTTCAATATATGAATGTTTTAAATATGACAACAATATGTATTCATTGTTTTTCAGACAAATGTATTCTGGTCAGAAAAATTGGAATTACTGCAATTTTCATACAGTTATGCAGTGGGCCAGATTGGACCCCTTGGCGGGCCGGTTCTGGCCCATGGGCCGCATGTTTGACACCCCGGATATACAGTAAGTGGAGTCATAGATCTCAAGTACCGAATGTATTAATAGGAGTATTTTCTGTTATTGCCATGGGGACAACTACATCCTGTGAGTCTTTTGAGTCTATGCTCAACAGACTGAGAGGGAACATGGATGATTGGACCATCCCTTGGGAGCCTTTTTGGACCTTTACAACGACTGATGAGAACTTGCTTCAGAGTAACAGTGGCTGAGGACAGTAGAGCACCATCCTCTCTGTTTTAAACTTCTCACTTCCCTGTATGTGAATTACATTTATTTTGTATTTCCTCTTTTTAATATTCCTCTTTTCTATACACCATGTATCATAATGTCTACGCCAGAACCAGAACCAATATATATATGTATGTATGAGTATACATATATATATATATATACCTCCTTTTTATTTATTTTTACTTTATCACGTTGTAATGTTATACTTTTTATGCTTTGTGCACTTTTATGCTTATGGTCAGACCCCAGGAAGAATAGCTTCAGCAAGGCTGCAACTAATGGGGGTCCTAATAAACTAATCTAGACTAAACTGTTATCATTGAAAATCCCTTAACAATTTAAAAGACCAAAAAAAGTAAACCGAGTCTCACATCAGAGGAATCTCAAGTCCTCATTTTTGTGACTCAGTCCAAGTCTTAAGTCTCAATTCTCCCACTCTGGTATTTGCTCTGGTGAGTGTTGGTGTCTTAAAGGAGTAGTTCGGCATTTTGGGGAAATAATCTTCCATGATTTCTTGCTGAGAGTCAGACAAGAAAATTGATACCACTCGGTTTTCTAATCTGACTCTCAGCAAGACGGTGAAGAAGTGTTTTTCAGTTTCATCTCCATCACACCCAAAAAACCCATAAGTCACACCTCAGTCCCTTCGATACAAAACCTAGATTCTTTAATTAAGCATATAAAATTGGAGCTGGACTATATTCAAACTCATTTTCCACTCTGTTCCTGAATTACACGCCGAGACCTCTGTGAACATGAATCACGGAGGACAGTTTATAGAAGCAGACGTCCTCGTTTACATTTCTGCTTCTCTCCTTCAAACCAACCTGTCCTTAATCTATATGTTGTTGCTTAATTTCGTCATCCTTTCGTTAAACATCCTTGAGTTGATTTACCAGGGGCAGGTCCCTACATACCGTACTTCTGCTTTCACAGAAACTCTAACACTGAGATTTTCAGATAAATCGTGATGTTTGATCCTCCCATGCATTTCCTTAGGGAGAACTTTATAGTGATAGTGGTTTGGTTTTGGTCTTTTTTACTCATTACTCTTGCTTACTTTCAAAAGAAGAAAAGGAGAGTGAAAGGGAAGATGTAGGTAGGTCGTTCTATCTCCTAATGGCCTCCCCTGCTTTTGATCTTTGCTTATTTTGTTAATACCAAATAGTTTTATCCTTTCCTTATCGTGTTTTTATGACCTAAGGATTCATATTGTTGATGGAAAAATTGACTTTAAACTCTTTATTTCTTATGTATCTTGGCAATTTTTACCTCTGTTTTTATATAATCATTTCAGTCAGTCATACACGGTTTTGGATATAAGTGTGCAAATAAATGATCCTGAACTTGTATCTATCACTCGGTATAACGTCATACTCCACCTTTTGGAAATAAGGCTGCACACAGCTGCAGACTGTAAAGTTTAATGAGAGCTGAAATCTTCTGGCTGTTTGAAGCGGGAACAGAGGAAATACAATTTGGCAAAACAATAGAGAAAACAATCAAAAACAGAAAATATTATCATGCAGTTCTGCCTTACTCGTGTTGAAATCCCTAAAAACTGGAACTGTAAACACGTAATGGCTAAAGTATTTTCTCAGAATTTTGTTAAAGGTTCAGTTCAACATTTTGGGAAATACGCTTGCTCACTTTCTTGGTGAGTTAGATGAGATCAAAACCACTTTCATACCTGTCACTTAAATATAAGCTTAGCCTGTTTGGAGGTAATAAAATCCAACAGACATGCAGACAATATTGGTTTTGGTATGAATAAAACAAACAATATGTAACATGTTAATTAATGGGCTGATAGGTGGATTTTTAACATTTGGACAAATTTGGAGTAGCTTCTTTTGCCTTTGTTTAGACTCTTGGTAAGAAAACTATTTAGTAAACTTGCCAAAATGACCACATTTTAAATTCAGCTTTTTTTCTCTGCATTTGTGCATCTGTATTCACACATTGGACTTCTTTAAAATTTTACGCAGCACACTAAGTACATGTCTTCAAATGACAGCAATAACTGTAGAAACAGGGTGGAGGTTTCTGGCACAACTTCACCTACTTCCAAAGTGCATCGAGTGCAATTGAGTTGTCCTGTACTACGAATGAAAGCATTCACAACATAGAAACAGTCCATGATAAAGCAGGAACATAATAATTTGGGCAATAAAAAAATAATTTGATAGGTAGCTGTGTCAGTAGATGGAATAAAAAAAAAAAGTAACAAATTAATTTTGGAATTCCATTTTATTATATTTTTTGAATGATACATAATTTAAGAGACAATGTTATTAATTGTTGTTATTTAATTTAAAATTAAAATAAATTAATGAATGAATGGATAATAACTTTTAAAAGTCTATTTTTAATTTGGCATGCCTCACCCTCCGTATGCTGCCGGCTGCAAAACTGCAATATTTATAGGTTTATTTGGCAGTGAGGCTGCACATGTGAGCTTCTTTACTGTGTTTATTACAAGCTTTAAACAGAGGCATTGCACATGGCATAGATTGTATGTTTTCTCTAAAAGGAGAAGGATACCAAACGATTCATACAGACAGATGCAAAATTATTACCCCAGTTTTCTAAATGTGCAGTTTTTATATCAGATCAGCTTTTTTGGTCAGTCATCACCAATACATTCTGTAAACTGATTCGCCCAATTTTCTGTGTTGTACAATGTTTTTTGTGGTCTTATGGTGGCAAACTGCATGATGTTCTGACACCATTTCTCTTTACTAACCCCTAACCCTAACCTTAAAGCTGCGCTCCAGTTAGTCGGCTCCTCACTCATATGATGCGAGAGGAGAGAAGATGTTATCTCTCGCATCACACCAATTGTTTGTGAAGAGTAGACATGCGGATATATTACGAGAACCCCTGTCAGCATTTCTTTGACCTATATTGTCTAGAGTGGGTTGGCAGCGTGTGGGTTTAAGTTACATTATGTTTTATATGACTGTGAGAAAAGTCAAAGTTGAGTTGAGTTTAGTTCAGTATATAGATGTTTCATCTGCTCTGAGAGGTTTTTAACAGATTGTTGACAGCATATCGCAGAAAATTAGTAGTTTCACTTTGGTTTTAGGTTCACTAAATCCTTTCTGGGCTGATTTTGACACTGAAAGAAAAATTTCCGAGCTTGAGTTGCAGATTTTTAAATTGTGTTTTTTCCGCCTTTAGCTCATCAACTTTGTCTTAATTGCCATAAAAGTCACATCACATGTCAATCACAGCCACATCAATCAGGTGAACACTCACACCTTTTGACAGGATGCAACAGATGAAACCTCTGAAATTATCACCTGGCTCATCAAGACACATTTCTCACAGGATTGCAGGCTTTCTTCTCATGTACTGTGACATGATTATGATAACTCGAAATGGGGTCAAGTGGAAAGAAAACTACTTTAAGAGATTCAAGATATTGTACAAAAGTGTAAAAGAAAGTCCTTTTTCTCTTTGTATGTTTGATATAAATGGTGATGGAGATGTTGATAGATACAGATGAAAGGGGGGGGGGGGGGGCATTATAAATAAACAGAACTTTTGTCTTATTTGCAGATCAAGATGTGTATCTTTAAATCAGTTGCAGCCGCACCGGAAATGAAGTGCAGGTCTTACCACCACACCAACACATTCTGCCTGCATATAAACACAGCAAGAATGTAGACAGAGACTGAGAGGAGCTTTTCACAGTGAAGTTGGACTCTGCAGGCGAGACGACACAGTCATGATCCTGGTGAGCTGCTTTCCTTTATCTCCTACTGATGATCCTGAGACTATTTCTTAAACTGTTGAAGTGATATTACCTCAACTTTTTTATTATTAGGATGTGACCATATGGTGTGAAAAAGTAATAGTGCGCAGTGCAGAATTAGATTTGAAAAATTTAAAGTTCTTACTGTAGGTTTTTAAAATTGATGTGCAAATGAAACTTTTTTTCTTTATTTGTCCTCTTTTGGATTTTTTCTTTAGCTTCTGTTTGTTTTATCATGTCTCACAGACAATTAAGCACTTTAGTCTGTGCCTGGTGTTTTTGCATTTAGGTGTTGAGAGCTATATTGGTGCTGGGCCTCGTCTCTTTGTTGCACGCCTGCAGAAAAGAGCGGGCGGTCAAGGTGAAGATGGGTCGAGGAACCGGACTTAAGGGCAAGTCAGTGAGACTCTTCCTGGATCCCTCAGTGCAACCTCAGATTGGCAGAGTGTCTGATGCCACCGACTCCAACATGTCTCTGTCACCCTGGACTTATAGGTGAGGAACACTTCAGGTCTGAACATAATGTCATGTTTTATTCATCAGTTCACAGAGAGTTCACATGGCTTCATTTCAATAAATGTTCAAGTGATTCAATATTTCAGCAAAAAAAGATTAGAGAAAAAGTCCAAAAACTGAAAACAGATCTTTTTTTTCTTCTTTCCTCTCCCATTAATTGTCTCAAGACCTCTCAGATTTATCTGCTAACCCTTTGGCTGAGCCTTCAACTATGTCAGGCACCTGGACTAAACAATCTGTAACTGTATATAAAGTAGTGTAAACTAGCTCCACCTCCAGCAGCTCCAACAGTAACATGCTGCTCTAACACTGATGCTTCACTATTAATGATCTAATGATGTCTTAAATAATAATATATCAGTCAGAGGGACCAAACCACTACTTTTACTGTATTACTGCATACTACATCACTCATAATACTGCAGTACTTTTACTGTAATACTGCATACTACATCACTCATAATACTGCAGTACTTTTACTGTAATACTGCATACTACATCACTCATAATACTGCAGTACTTTTACTGTAATACTGCATACTACATCACTCATAATACTGCAGTACTTTTACTGTAATACTTTAACTAAAGTTTGCTTTTAAATCGCTTGTACTTATACTTAAGTAGGATTCTTCATTCAGAACTTTTCCTTGTCATGCAGTATTTTTAAATAGTTGTATTTCTACTATTACTTAAACAAAGTATCTGAGTACTTCTTCCATCATTACCATTTTCACACGTCATTGATTTCATGGATTACCTCTCCTCTATCACAGCTATAAATGTGGTTTTCTCTTCTTTGCATTCCTCTCCAGAGACACAACTGTGGAGTCTCGTATACCCAGGCGAATCTCTCATGCTCAGTGCCTGACCTCTGGATGTCTCAGCCTTCAGGGGGAAGGTGAAGATGTAGCTCTGGAGGCCAAACCCATTTACTACCAGGTCCTGGTCCTCCACAGGTGAGCCACTGCAGTGTTAATTATGCTTTTGAGCTCTTTTTTTGCTTCTAATTTAGTTTTTACTTCAGGATACTATAATACTATAATACTATAATTCCTCACGAATGAAACATGCTACTAGGGTGGGACATAAACATGGCAGACATCACTGAGCAGATTAAAGCAGTGTGTTACCACAGTTATGGAAACAACGGTGGTTATTTGTAATGGAAAAGGCAGAGGCACACAAAGCTTTAAAAAATCTGTTATATTTTTAATTACTGGATATCCACCAGTACAAAATGATCTGCCCATGATGTAAATGTTATTTTGATATATACATAAAGAAAAAGTACTCAGTAAGTTGTTTTTTTTCTTTTGATGAGTAATTGTGACATATCAATCTTTTTTTTTTTACTGTGGTTTGAAGTAGTGAAATCGGAAAACCAAAAGTAAAACAGTCAAATTTTGAGGTTAAGTTTTGCACAACCTCAAGACTTCAAACTATTTCCTCAAACACTACACATGGTAAACATTTATTTCACAAACATTAGTGGCAATTTTCTCTCTGACGCATCCCACACTGCTGAGTGAAGAGTTTTAGCTTTTGCTGCAGTGAACTGAGTGTAAAAACTGAATTAAATTACATTGAAGTTTATTTTGGTTTGTTTCATCCCTGTTCCTTTAAAGTCACTTCCAAGTAAAGTCCAACTCAAAGTCTGTTTAGAATCTGATAATAATATAATCTCATTATATTTGGCCCTGACTCATTTTTCCATCCTTCTCCAAGAGTCCCAAGGCAAGGGAAGAACAACAAAGAAGGGAAGAAGTCCTGGAGGAAGTATGACTTAAAACTGGGAACGGAGGTGATCTCAGTGGGCTGTACCTGTGTGAGGCCCAGCGTCGTACCGCAGCCGTAACACAGAGAGCTCTGATGCCAGCAAAGCACACTGTGAATGTTGTGTTCATCACTTCTTAACTTAAACCGGTATTATGTGATATTTTTTGCTGTGGCACTTTGTGATAGGACCAGGATTTTAAAGGATAGACTCACAATTTTTCAATTCTGTCAGTCAGGTGTCCATATGAACATTAAAAATAGGTCTTTCCTCGCTGTAATCATTCCTCCTGTTCATATTGACCATTAGAAGATCCCTTCAAATGAAGCTTCAGCCATCTGACTTAGTCAAATAAAGTGAAAATCTTTCACAGTTATGGTCTTTTTCTGATTATAAATTGCTTCTTTGCCTGTTCAGCTGTGGTGGAAGTATAGTAACAAAAGAGTACTCTTATGATATCAGACAATCAGATATCTCACATACTGAGGTCTGGGGATTTCTAAATTCCCAGTAGTTGCTTCAACAGCGACGAGAATGGCCTCTAAGGAACCTAGACCCCTTACATTTTGTCAAGACATGTCAAATCTCTTATGTAGCAAACTGCATGTCACCGACCCAATATGAAGGGCTGACCTAAAAACTTGGGATTGGTTGTGCAATGAAGGTTTTGTTTTTAACTCTGTGATTGTTTACACCCCGTTTTAACAATCACAGCTGGGAGATTGTCCTCAGTCACTGTGAGCATGTAGAGTCTGACCTGTGAGTCTAAAAAAGAGACTTAAGCCATAAAAAGACAGCTTAATTTACATATTACATTCAGATACGCGCTGTCCCCCATCACTTACACTGTTAGTGCATTATGAAGGTATCTTCTAGTAGCTTATAGCAAGAAAAACAAAAAAAGGTGTTTAAAGACAGACTTGAAAATGGTTGAACCTATCCCTTAACATGTTAACCATAAGAACTTGATACAATACTAGTATCAAAAAAACTGCAAAGAGTGGTGAGTCTTTCTGCCCCCTAGTGGTCAAATATCCCTGGCTTTAATCCAGAGATGCAGAATCTATCGAACCGTGCCTAATGCTTTGTACTTAATTTACTGTATGCTATTTTCTCAGGACAACTAACTATTGAACAATTGGAGAATGTTTTTTTTTTTCTTCATGCAGTGGTATTAATAATCAATAATATTAAATCTTAAATCTTAAAAATCTTTTTTATTGTCTTGTTTTAAGTTTTATTGATGTTATAACTCAGATTTTATAATGACCCTGTTCACAAAATAAATGTGCTTAATTAAAAAAACAACTATTATATCTAATTAGGCTGTGAAAACTGTTTTAATGTAGGTTTCATGAGATTATAGCAAATACGAGTTTTTATATTGAGTTTTTTTTTTTTGTTGGGAAGTTTGAATGCAGCAATTATTATGAAATATGTAGCTCATTTTCATACTATTAAAGTACTGAAATGATATGAATACATGTTTATTGTGTGTGTGATTTCATACAAACATCATATTATTATACCACACGGTGAGAAATCATGAGAACCAGAGCAAAGTGAGTTCAGTCAAGCTGTTTTTTACTGACCATGCCAAACATATACAATCAATCCAGCCTTGAAGATAAATAGCGACACACAGTTACAGCAAGTACAAACCCCATGTTACGACTCCCAGATTACAGTGCAAACGTTTTCAGCGTTTCAATCAAGTCAGTATGACTCAACAACTCGAGCAAGTTTCATCTTTCTGTTTGTTTACATTCCCTCAAAAATCATAAACTGACAATCAGAGCACAGTGACACATGCCAAAGCAAAGTGAGACCGCTGGTAACCCAGAATAAATCCCCCAGAGCTCATCTCTTCAGAAAACCAAATTTATCCAAATTCTGAACTGCTGCTTCTTCCTACTTTTGCCTCCTTGTGATGTTATCATTTATGCTGTCCTTCATGTATGCATATGTGCTTTTGAGTTGTGCTTAATGAAACAAGAGTGCAATCAGTGCTCTAAACCTAAGAGACTCAAACGCAATGTTACTGATCTACAACTACACTACAGTTAAGGATCTAAAAGTTTCACAGAGAGCCTTAAAATGGCAGAATACAGCCTTACTTTTTTAAGCTTTTAAACCCCCTTTTTTACTCCCCTAGAGAACTGTAAAGAGAAACAAAAGCCTGATTCTTCATTTCAAATTCATAAACCATTTAGTGAGATTCACTGAGTTTACCACACAGACGTCCCCAGACAGACTGAACCATCCCAAAAAACCAGTGCAGCGAAGAATTAGCATGAGAGCAGTGGACCCAGGGAAATCGGTTTCTATTTTTAAATTCAAGAAACAGCAAAAAGCTTGTGTGTGTGTGTGTGATGTGTCCTCTAAGTGTGTTGACTGGTAAATATCCTGTAACTCAAAGCCTGAAGAGGTCTGAGACTCTTAGCTTTGCTTTTGTGTTGATTTTGACTGAATAGGGCTCCTTTTAAAACTACAGTGTCCAGTGTTACTCAAGCACATCATATCTTTTTTTTCATCTTCTACTAGGTAACAATTTAGATTACAACTCCCATCTCCACAGTCACAGTCTTAATTGGAAAGAAACTGTGTAATTAGCTGTGTTGCTGTGAGATCGGCAGCGTTCGGTGGAAATATCTGATACCAATCACTGCTAACAGCAAGAAAAACACAGCTCAGTTTCCTTCTTTTTGTTATTTCATTAGTTTTTACGATGCTGCTGATGCTCCATGCAGGATAATATAGTTTCCTGCTGTCTGACTGAAGGAACTGAATCAATGAGAGAGCTGTAATTTAGATTTTTACCTCTTCCTGCCTTGATGCAGCTTTCACTCCTCTCCAAACAAGCATAGCTGCTCCTCTTTTCAAAAAATTTGAAATGTTTGTTTCGAGGCCACCCCAAACCCCCCCCCTAAAACCTACCCACACTTTCCTTAGAAAAATGAATTCTTTTTTGAATTTCAACATCAACTTGGCTTAACTTTGTACAGCTTGTTCAAGCATACATCAATATGAAAACTTGTCTTTTCTCTTTGTTCGAGTTGCTTTTGAATTCTTTTTGAATTTTTTTTATTATTCCTGCACTGTTTTGATTTCCTTTTTTTTTTTTTTAACAACTCACAAAACTCCCAGTCTTGCTCTTTCTCTCTCTCTGTTCCTCCTCGGCTCCCTCGCTTCACTCATCTACCGGCAGGCTTCCTCCTTCAGTTCCTTGTTCTTCCTCACTTCCTCCGCGTGTTTGTCCTGCCAGACAAACACAGAGACGGGGCAACATCAGAGTCATTTGCATTCATGAATACATTAGCATTAACGAGGGAGACGCCGGCAGAGCGAGGGAACGACTCAGCGGCTGTTCATAAAGATTTGAACAAGGGAATGACACAGAGTGGGGAGAACTAAAAAGTATTTTCCACCTCATATAATATTCATGACTACTGATCAAGCCTGTGAACATTGTTAAAATAGAAATGTGATTTGCCTCATGTGCACTCAGGAAAACATTAGAATTTGGATGTTAAAATTTAAAGGAGGAGTTCATCATTTTGGGAAACTGCACTTAAGAAGATAGATATCACTGTATCTTCCCAGGTGCTGGATATATATATAAAAAATATATTAGAATAGATACAAGGAGCACATGCACACTGATTGATACCATTCTCACATGTGTGTGTTAAGTGTGGGGTTACGGCAGGAAGGCCATTAGCCTTGCTTAGCGTAGAAACTGAAGTAGGAGGAAACAGCTGGGCTCTGTACAAAGTTTAAAATGACACCTATCAACACTTCAGAAGCTCACAAATTAACATGTATCTTGTTTGTTTAATCCGCACGCACAGAGAGATATAAATACAATCATTTGTGGTTTCAGAGGAAATTACAAGGCGTAACGCTTTCTTGACAACAACAGTTTATCCATCTTCTATACAGTGTCTGCGTCGGTTGCCCGGCAACCTCGCTATGACGACAAGAGTCCAGCATCCAAAATTACTCCCTATTTACTATATAATATACCGCACTATACTTATCCTCCAGCATGTTATTTCAGCGAGTGTGTGATATTTATCCACAACCCTCAAAAATCCTCACAAAGAAACGGATAATGATAATGACTAAGTAGCTGAAATCTTGATTTACTGCTCACTATTGAGTAATCTTTGCAGCGCCTCTGTAGAGTCAGAATAGTGCAACAGGGGAGTCATTTTGGACACAGCTCAGGAATTCGCAATGTTTGGTTGTTGTTCGCCAAGAAAAAGTTCCAGCATGTAACTCCACTAAATCCAAAGAAGTTGTTATTACATTTCTGTTTGCATACAGATTAAACACGAAACTAATTCAGTTATTTATAGACGTTGAAAGGTTAGGTTGATTTTTTTTTTTGCTGTTTACCCCCCTTGCTTCCAGACTTAATGCTCAGTTAGACTAAATGCTTCTCGGCTCCAGCTCTACACTGAACCCACAGATACGAGAGTGGTATCAATCTGCTCATCTAACCTCCATAAGAAAGCAAATAGGCATACTTCTGAAAATGTCAAACTATTCTGAAAAGGATTATAAGCCTTTTTCCACACAGTCCAAACAGTGGAATGACAAAGTGAAAACAGTAGGGGAAAGGACAGCCCTAAAAGGCAATAAATAAACTATCTTGGTTTCTAGTCGTAGTTTCTGCTGCTAGTGCATCATAGATCATGTTTGGGGTAAGCAGCTAAAACAAGTAATGAAAAATAACTGCAGTCTATTGTTCAAAATTGATTTTTCTTAAAAAAGAGAAGCCCTACAAAAAAGTTTGACCCCCAGGGAACAGAAAGGAAATAGATATGTTTTTAAGTGAATTAAGGTGTGACACAATGAAGGAACCTTTTTAGAAAACAACACAGTAGTTATATAGATAAATCATATCAATTGGACATTACCTTCTCCTGCAGCCTCTCCAGCATTGCGGCCAGCAGAGCCTCCCTGTTCTCCTTGTTGGCCTCCATCTTCTGCTCCAGCTTCTCCTTGGCGTGCTTGATGAAGTTGTTGTTCTCCTCAAAGGCCTTCTGGATCACCTCACGCTCATGCTCCCTCTTCTCCGCCAGGTGCTTCAGCATCTCGGCCTCCTGGCACTGGAAGGGAGGCAGAATCAACAAGTTATTGATTTTTTTGAGGAGAAAAAAAGAAGGTTAATCTGCAATCTTGGAGATCTTGAGCATTACAAGAAGCAGAGTAGACAGAATAGACAGAAGGCACCTGAACCTAAATGATGAAAGTGTTCTCACAAGCTAACCATTGTTGTGTGTATGTGTCTGATCTGAGATATCACACAACAAAAGCAACAAAGGAAGCTCTTAGCAGTTGTTGATAGACACACTTGATATTGCAGGTGTCAGCGCTCTGCTTCAAGATACATTTCCTAAACTCAGCTATAATTTCTCTCTCTTTTCACCTTTCCCCCTCTCTTTTCCTCCCCCCTCTTTCCAGAGTCCTCTCTGCTTGATGAATATAAGCCATTGTGTGTGTGCGTCCTTGCATGATTGCCCTTCGTGTTCCTCTTTTCATCTTCCCACCCTCCCTCCTGCTTTCCTTTCCTCCCCTTCCTATATGCATTCACCGAGACACTCCCTGCCTCTTTCCTCTTATCTGTTTCCACCCTTTTCCTCCTGAGTCGATAAATCATTCTGCCCACAAAGGGTGTTGTCAGATGTTTGACGTCTCATGAATGAGTTACAAATAACTCAGGTTAAGGTTGCAGTTTAGGGGGTTTAAATCTGTCCAGCTGGTTTTCTTGTAGGCATCACCTTAGACTGCCCCTCCCCAAACTGCACCTTCACCCCTCACCTTTCGCCTCTCCTCGGCAGCCTCCAGCTTCTTCTGGATCTCCTCCAGGGACGGGTCGCGGCGCTGCGGCATGGAGGTGTTGAGCTCTGGCACGCCATCAAAAGATGGGGGCTTGAGGATGACCTCGAAAGCCTGGCCAGATGCCCGCTTATTCAGCTCAATCACCTCCACGTCCTTGATGACGCACCAGCCCAGGTCCACCGCATCTGTGTTGGATCATGATATTGAGTATATTGAGATCTTTTTATTTTATTTGCTATGACTTTTTAATAGAGGCAAACTGTTTGAAATGTGATTTTTTAAGTGCATTTTGTGGTTTGTGGCTTATCCAAATTACTGTCCTTCTAGCTGCCTTTTGTTTAACAATTCCCAGCTTAACAATTCCCATTTCCTACAGTTACATGTGTATCCTGGCTGTGATGGATTTCTTCCTGCATGATTCATTAATGTGTTGCGCAGAACAGATTTCTTTTACCTTCTGCCTTGTATGTCGGTTTTTCCACAGTCTGTGGGTTCAGGCAGGAGCAAAACAGAGACACCAGGGGGAGCTCTTTGACCTTCTCTTTGTAGGCTGCGAACACACACACACACACACACACACACACACACACACACACACACACACACACACACACACACACACACACACACACACACACACACACACACAATTGTGCTGTCATGCTTGACATTGTGTTGACACGAATTTAATGATGAACAAGCACTGAAGGACCGATGATGTAATTCTCCTTTTCAGTGACAGTGACAAGTCATTTTCATTGTGTTATTATGACAGTCATATAATAATAATGACAAGATCACTGGTTCAGATAATAAAATTGGAGAGTCATTAATCGGTGTACACACACAGAAAGGAAGAGGAGGAGGAGGACGAGGAGGGGGGGGCTGTAAGGTGTGTCTTTCACAGTTTCTGCTGTGACTGCACTTACCTGCCAGAGTCATCTTCTCACTGCGTATGTAACTCTCCAGGGATGCTGAAGATCCTTCTCAGTCTGTCAGGGGTTTGGGGACAGAGAGGGGAAAAAAGGGGGGGGAGATTGCATTTAGCATCTTCAAAGGTCACATAATGAATTAGAGAAGCGTGTGGCTTAAAAAAGAGAGAATTAACAAGACAGGAAACTGCAGAGCGCTGGTGTAAGCTCCTCCCAATAAAGTTAAACTCCACCAATGAGAGAAAAGCTCAGTTGGCAGCCAGTGATAGTCTGTCAGATGTAATAAAAACAGAGAAAAAATCCAACCAGGGAAGTAAACAAGAATTAATTAACTGTATTATATCACATTTTGACTCACAGGGGTCCCCATGAGACTGAGACTGTGCACATCCATCCTGTAAGATTTCGTGAGAAAGCATTAAAATAGCTTCTGATTAAAGTAGACGACCCAAAATACTTCTCTAATACATTGTTTTTCCTCTTTTGCCAAATGTTAACAATAATATTTTTCTATTAGATATAAAGATGGAGCAAGAAGGTCTGTACAAAGATGGAAAACTATTCTGGGGTCATTTAGGGGCCGCTGTGGGTTACCAGGCAACCAGCATAGACTCCAGGAAGTTACTACTTTTGGCCCTGAAATAGTGCAGGACATTTTTACATTTTGGTTTTGGTATGAAATACAAATGTTAATTAATGAGCTTTGAAGGTGCTGGTAGGTGGATTTTGTTAGTTTTAGACAGAGCCAGGCTAGCTGTTTCCCTCTGTTTCCAGTCTTTATGCTAAGCTAAGCTAATGTTTCATGCACAAACATGAGAACCATATTGATAGGGAATAAGCTTATTTCCCAAAATGTCAAACTATTCTTTAAAGCTTGTTCACTGTGAACCCCGTTATATATCGCTGATCTATGACACCATGCCCACTTCTACTTCAGCGATTTCATCTTTCCCAAAATGTCACTGAACACCTCCCAAGGCATGCTCCTACTAACCCTGCACTCAATCACAGTCGTGGCACTAACTGCTGTAAATCTTCAAGAAGATCCAAGAGGGAGGAAGGAAGAGGAAGGTATGAATAACAAAGCAAGGCAGCAACCGCAGCACTAGTCAGTTTCACCACCTGCTAAAAAAATTAACTTCATTCTTTTAACAGAGCTGCAATATGTGCCGTGATCGTGATACATCGACTGCGGCCTGTTAATCAAATCGAGTCTAACCGTTAGACAAAGAGGAAATGAAATTCAAGGATAATTCAATTACATTTCTATTGAATTTAAACACACAAATTGAATACAACTGAATTGCACTATTAAGAAGAAGAAGAGAGCTGTCTAACCAGACTTCTCTACCACCTACCATCACTCTGTCTTTCTCCATCCCTCCTCTGACTGTCAGATGGCCTCATCCACACTGAATTGATGAGCATCTGAGGGATGAAGTAAATCTGTCTCTCTCTTTCTACATAGACTTTAAAACCCTTTGACTATAAGCAGTGTTCGGGAGTAACTAGTTACATGTAACAGCACAATTCTTTGAATTAAAAACAGCAATACAGATTTTTTGGAATATATTTTGTTAATTAATCATGACTAATTTGGGTTTAAATGGTGTCACAGTACCAATTAAGCCATCAAGAATAACCTTCCCAATCCTGCCTATAAGTGAACAAGCTACTGAAGGTATGTTTTCTTACAATCAGTCTTCAGTTCAGTGAATAAAACTCATACAGTTGTTAGCAAATATATATTTTTTATAGAATTAACCTTAACCCTTCCTGCATGTTTGCTGCTCATACTGATTCACAACAACAAATTACTAAAAGGTGTTGAATTCTTGTTGTTTTCTAATTGGAGTATCCTAAAATGTGACAATCTCGGGGTGCCCAGCACAGCATGTTGACCTTTTCACAGCTGACTGCACACACTAATTAAGCATCCTTTAACTCTGGGATGCACTATAATCAAACACAAGCACTCGTATCATGTAGAAACACAACAGAATTAGGCCCCAATTCTTCTCTGCTTGTGTGCTGAGGAGTTGTACAGTATACCAGCATAAACAAAGCTTTGAACATGATGAAACTGATTTCCACTATAGAGCGAGACGTGCCGGTGCGTACCGACGTGAGCCTATTTAATCAAACATCTGTGATGGGATGTGATTGCCAGAGAGAACCAAATACCCCGCCCCGCTCTCAGCCAACTCCCCTTCATCTTCTGAGCAGGGCGTCCACGCAGCTGATCATCTAAACAACACCTGGGACAGTTGTTAATGATTCTGTCTTAATTTCAGCCAAAGGCAGAATGCACCACAAGGCAAAGAGTTGTTAAATTAAGGAAAACGTGAGAAGGAAACCTGTAAATATGATTAAAATTCTTAAATTGTATTTATCCAATAAAGATCAGCATGCTAGGCAGGCTATCCACACAACTGTAGGCTGCTATTGCTGGATTAATTGACATCTGTTTTTCCATCCATCATCTTCCATACTTCCTTTCATCTCCTGCTCTCCTGTGTAGCACCTCTTAGTTTCCTGCCTTACAATCTCACTGTGGCTATAACACTCTGGAAATTCATGGCGCTCAGCTCTTGTTTGTCATGAAAAGTCAAACTAATCTATCTATCAAGCTATAGAGGTGACCTCCTGAATGTGTGAGAAGGTGAGAAGTCTCATTACAGTTGTGGAGCACACACTCACCTGACCACACTGACCATGGCTCCCAGTGGGACACACACACACAAGGACACATGCTCCTGTATATGTATGCACATGCAGCAGTGTGAATGTGTGCACACACACCAAAAAATACAGTTACAGGGAAACATACTAATCACTCAGTAAGGGCATTGCTTTTGCTGCACTGTTGGAATGCATATATACACACACACACACACACACACACACACACACACACACACACACACACACACACACACACACACACACACACACACACACACACACACACACACACACACACACACACACACACACACACAGCTGCTTCTAATCTTATAAAACCACCCAGGTTGCAGATCAATGCACCACTTCCTGCAGGAGTAAGAGCGCTCCATTTCTTGTTTGTCAATAGAGAGAGAGAGAGAGAGAGAGAGAGAGAGAGAGAGAGAGAGAGAGAGAGAGAGAGAGAGAGAGAGAGAGAGAGAGAGAGAGAGAGAGAGAGAGAGAGAGAGAGAGAGAGAGAGAGAGAGAGAGAGAGGGAGGGATGGAGAGGGAGGGAGATGGAGAACTTGTAAAGGTCTGGGTACACATGGGGAACATTTGGGGGTGATGTTGATGGGAAATTTTGCTGACAGTTATATCATAGTGAGGTTTTTCATTTTACAATTTTATGATATTCATTGAATTTTCGTCCCCGGAGATCACTGTTCTTCATCTATGCTGAAGGTAATATTTCTCCTCTAATTGTGCTTCTGTAATATCTCGTTGCTTTCGTAATAGGAATTCTTGTAAAAAGCATCAATTTTTCACCCTCAAAAACACATAAAATATATGTTTACGCTATGTCCCTACACTTCATACAGAGCACATAAAGTGACCCTTTTAATGACACCTTAAAACTTAAAATTACACTTTTAGTCAAGATGGAGCCCTGGAAAACTGGAAATAATCTGCACAGTCAGCAGAAGTCTCACAGAACCACAAATAAAACTTCAGCACACTCGAAGTAGTTTTGCTATCAGCAGTGCCGGCAGTGATTTTGCTCAAAGAGATATCAGATTTCCTGAAAATGGATGTCATTGGATTTTCATTTTTCCTCTTGGACTACAGAGCACTGACACTGTCAGTGTCCTAGATTAACCTTGAATTTCCAAAAATCAGAAACAGAAATTGATTTTCTTCTCAACTTCCATGGACACAGTATTTGATGTACTTCTTACTATATATACATTTTCATACTCATGCAGGAAGAATAAACAGTAAATTATGAATATTATCATGTTTATCAATCCCAGACACCATCTGATGAGGCTAATACACCTCTGATTATTTCTTGAAATATTCTGATTGAAATATTTAGTTAATGTAGTTAAAATGTACCCCAAGTTCACACAAAAGTTCCTATATATCCAACATTAGGAGAATATAGCCCCTAGCAGACATCTACCTCTGACATTTTATGAGGCTCAGTTGGTTGGAAAGAGAGCCAGTGCACAGATTGCTTTGTGTATGGTTTTTTCCATCCCTTTCTTGCATAAAGCTACATTTACACACACAGTAATGATCCCTGAATTGTGTGCACATATAAAGGTGACATTTATACCAAAGACAAGATACCATGCATGTTAAATACGGTTCAAAAATATCAGCTAAAGAAGAACTTTTATCAAATCACAAATCTTATTTTGTCTGTTACTCTTATCCTCACATACATACACACACACTGACACACACACACACACCTATTTGCTACATAAACACATACAAACTCCCTCATTTTCCTCTTCCCATTCTCTTTCTCTCGTTCTCCCTCCCAAAAGCGAGAACAAAGCTGCACCCGCACATATGGAAGATCAATAATAAATGACATAGCTTAAACACCATATACAATTTCTGGGTACACTGAGTCCTCTCCCTCTTTTTCCTGTCAGCAGGAACCACCGCATCATCACTATCCTCACCCTCGCCCCAATACGCCCTACACACAAGCTCACTCGCAAACACACACACACACACACACACACACACACACACACACACACACACACACACACACACACACACACACACACACACACACACACACACACACACACACACACACACACACACACACATATGCATGCAACGTTCACATACACAATAGAACTCAACCTTCAGAGCTCAAAGTGAAATGTAGATGATGTGTGCAGGTGAGTGTTTTGTGATGTGAGTGCTGCAGACTCACCCCCCTTGTCCCTGTCTTCTCTGCTGCTGATGGTGGACCGGTGACTACGGTTACCCCCGTCTGGATGCGCGGATAGAGGCGCCGGGCAACAGCATCAGCAACAGCATCAATGCTGCTTCCATGACATCACCTTAGACACGTCTTATTGGTCCGAGACTCTGCCAGCATCCAAGCCTCACAGCCAATGGGAGCAGGGAGGGAGGATGGGGGGAGGGCCGTCAGCTCTTTGTGGTGTACTGCAGGGTGGGTGGTAGAATCAGTGTTTTATTATGTGGCGCAGGAGTGTGTGGTTGTGTGTGTGTGTGTGTGTGTGTGTGTGTGTGTGTGCGTGCGAGTGCGCCTCTATATGCGTGTGTATGAGCAGTGTATTATGTATGAAGATGCAAGAGTGGAATCAAGTAATGGGAGAAATTGGTAGAGACTGGTAGTCTGCGTGCGTGCGTGCGTGTGTGTGTGTGTGTGTGTGTGTGTGTGTGTGTGTGTGTGTGTGTGTGTGTATCTCAGCAGGGGGCCCAGCTAGGAAGCACGCAGGACACTAAATTATTTAGATCCTAACTGTAAAAAACTGGAACCTTTTGCAGTGTGATGCACATGCGGTTTTGTTACTGCTACTACTGTAAAACCCGCAAATGGTAATTGTACTATTACTGCACTTTCAGAGGCACTGTAGTTAAATTTCTTCAATTACCGCTATAAAAAAACCTTCATCTCAACGATGTGTTCAGTCATATTTGTTGCTCATGGTTGTATTTTTGCAGCACATCAGATTTATATTTTGGATGTGCTGCAAATTAGTCAACCAGCTGGTCATTTCTTCATTAGGGTAGTGCTGTTTGCTACACCTTGGACTCTACAAATTGGGATGGGCGTTCTCCACAGTTTCTACTAATATAAATGTGGATTCATTTGACGTTACTGACATTCAAAGTAAACTATGTTCTGATGTTTTTGAACAACTTCATAAATCTTAAAACAGGCCTGTCATCAAGGCTGCCAACTTTTGAGTTCAGCTTGTAGCAAGATTTGTTTCCATGGTGGTGTGTATGTGTGTGTGTATGTAAGCGTGTGTGTGTATATGTGTTGTAATTTGTGTTTATCAGATAACATTTTTGATATAAACTTCAGATATTACACATATTTTTCTTCCAAACACAGGATAAGAAAGATCTATGCTCCTCACCGAGTCGCTCCCATTATCCAACACTCCCCACTTTGGTCTCTCAAGTCCATCCAAATAGAAGTAAACATGTCTATGCATCGGTGCCTGGATCTTTTAAAAAGAGACAGAAAACCAGGAAAAATACATAATTGGTGGGGATGCAGCTGTGGATCCTTCCTGAGTAATTTTAAACAAATTTCCTTTGTTTCTACACCACTGAACCTCTTGGATTAAGTCAAGAAACAGTAACCTGCATTGGTCTAGATTAGCAGATTAAAGGTGCTATGAAAACCAAGAATGCATCAAGAACAGTATGTGGTTCATATTTAAACCCGGACCAGTGAATACTCTGGCCAGTGGACGGTCTTTGGTCTTTGCTTTTCCATTTATAACATGGTGGCTGTGTGACAAACCCTTTCTTATTAACAGCTAAACAGCTCACTAAAGTATGTTTTTAAAATAGGCAACACAGTGTAAGAATCCTGATCTAACACTGCTTTGACATTGAGCCAAATTTTACAAGATTGCATTGTTGGGTCTTCATCATTGCGCAACATTTCTTTCCCCACTGCTGGACGTGTGGCGCAAGAGAGCATGAAAAGTGTCAATTACTCATTGAAACAGTAGTTACATTAGGGTAGGCTTACTTTACTAATTAAAAAAAGTAATAAGTGATGTTACTTTTTACATTACTTTGGTTTTGCTCACTTTCACAGTTTCATCAATTCATTCAGAAATAGAAAATATTACGGATTAACATGCAGCCGTTTTACATTTTGTAGGTATTTTCTGACTATCAGCAGCTAGCCTAATGTTAGCCTCTCTGACTGGCTGTCCTTACAGTGAAGCTACAGAGTTCATGCATCTTCAAAAGCAACAAAACCTGGTGATTACTGAATGATGGCTTACAAGAGGTTAATACTCGCTAGCTAAAAACACACACAATGTAAATAAAACACATCAAATAAGTCACATTTTGTCCTCTTTAATTGGAAGCTAACTTCCTACCCACACCTCCAGCCCCTGCACGTTAATAATGCGTTACTGGCCAACAATGATCACCAGTGTTTTTCTGTATTAGAAAGCTACTAGTGGAAATAGCAGATAGTTTACCACCCCCATCCTTTCTTCTGCCAAAATACTGTTAAAACTCTGGATATTTCTTCTCCCAAATGCCTTAAATCTTGCTGTAATGTCAGACCAGAATGTCACTGGAGCAGCCCTGTTGTCTCTAGTGTAATGTCATGTAAAGTAATGCCCTTCTCCATTAGTAACCCTGCCTCCTGAAAGTCTGTACTCGCCACTGCTGCGTTATCTTGTTGAGTTTTTAAAGTAATGAGTGTGAACACCTGTTAAGACTAATTACAAATATTGTTCTTACTGAAACTGCTGTTGGTAATAGCAATACTATTGGCACCACTACTAATTAAAATAGTGATGTTAAGATGTCAAAATGATAAATAATGACAGAACGACACGTGAGAATGATTTAAAAGACTGGAGGTTAGAGGAGAAACACTGAAGAAAAGCAGAGATAAAGTGACGTATCAGTTGTTGCCGCCCTTTGATCCTGTATTCAGCTCACACAACCTACATGATGTCACCGCGCTGTCCGCAGGCTCACCAGATTAAAGAGCCTTGTGCTGACAACACTGGAGGAGAGAGGAGAGATGCACGAGGTCACAACAGGGTGTGTCCTGCTGTCGCTCTCTCCTCTCCTCTCCTCTCCTCTCCTCTCCTCTCCTCTCCTCTCCTCTCCTCTCCTCTCCTCTCCTCTCCTCTCCTCTCCTCTCCTCTTCTCGCCACTCCTCTCCTCTCCTCTCTTCAGCCACCACTGACAGTAAATGCACATATGACATTAGACATCGCACACATCCTGGAAATGAGATCACCAGGGGGGGAAGAGAGAGAGAGGAGAGAGGAGAGGAAAGTGAGAGGGAAGAAGAAGGGAGGGGGGGTTGAGGAAGAGGAGGAGGAAATAAGATCAAACAGATTTCAGTTTGAGTGATTCTAGGAGAACAAAGATAAGAGGAAAGGAGAGCAAGAGGAAAGAAATAAGAAACAGGGAAGCATATTGGAAACACCCGAGGGAAATGAGACAAGTTGAGAGGAGAGGGTGGGTAAAAAAAAAAAACGCTCTCGGGACATAGGATGAAAAATCCCACATTTTACACAACATGAAAGCAGCTGAATATTGGGTTGAGGAAAAGAAATGGTTAAATCAGATCCTCATGTCTAGAAGGAGTACCTGTGGGAGGCTGCAGTCCTGTTCAAGCCAAAGCTGCCAGGAAACAAACTGCAGAATCACCCAGGGAGGATATACAGTATATTTAGATTTAAAATAAAAATCAGGGAGAAAAAAGAAATGAATATTAGCTGCTGACCTGGTTAGATTTTCTGTCTTATAAATAATCTTTAACAGATGCATTTCTTGGAGTGTTTTGGCTTTTGGATTTCTCTATATCTTTTTAAGAATGAGTAATACAAATAAAGCTGATGCAGCTCTATTGAAGCATGCTTCATCAAAACTCATATCCTGAAAGCAACTGGACACACACGCACACACACACACGCACACACGCACACACACACACACACACAGACGCACACGCCCTCTCCACTCTGCGCTGCGAACCCTCGTGGCCTGTAAAAACATAAACAGTTACAGTAGCTTAGCGGCAGCACGAGAGTCCTGATCTAAAGTCTGACATCATCTCTCAGTGTCTCAGGATGAGATCATCCCATATAACCACTGGTCTTACTCACTCTACTGAAAGTGTGTGTGCATCTGTGTGTGGGCGTGTGTGTGTGTGCATCTGTGCGTGCATAACGGATTGTGAATTAAGTTTTATGGAAATCGGACTCGTGTCGTGTGCACGCCTGTGCTCGTGCAGGTGTCCATTGTTGCACAATTAGATTACCGGTGAAATACTCTACAGAGTGATCTGATTGAAGCTGAAGGGCTTATTACAAGCATTGATCTGAACAGGCAGGGTCTGGTATCAAGGGGGAACACATCAAGTACACCCACTTCTACAGGAAAGTGAAGCGTAATCCCTTTTCCCCTAAACTATAGAAGAATTTGGCTTGAAGAGTGTCCAGCTAAGCTGAAACTGGGATAAATGGTTTAGGTCTCCTATGAACGGCTGCAAAATTCTACTCTGTATTATTGCTGCGTCAACAGAAATCAGTTTAAACATGATTTGATATAAAATCCTCATAAAAAACACACACATGGGTTGCTGCCCTGAAGTTGTGTTGACCTCTTTTTTTAGCCTACTGTAAGACTTCAGCGTCTCCATGTTGCTTTTGTCGAAGATCAGCCTGTCTGGAGCAGTCTGT
Organism: Scomber scombrus; assembly: GCF_963691925.1. Lineage (NCBI taxonomy): Eukaryota > Metazoa > Chordata > Actinopteri > Scombriformes > Scombridae > Scomber > Scomber scombrus. The sequence continues at coordinate 7,039,365 of NC_084986.1, forward strand.
TACCATGGGAACAAGGATATGACAAGCACAATGAGAGAGAAGTGATTGAGTGCCAGGGAGTGTATATGTCTGTATATGCATACTGTATAGCAACATTTACATGTGCATTGGTGACAATTTGTTTTTATTCGTATATTTTATAGATACTGATGTACAAAAGTAGCTGATGCACATGTCAAAACAGGCAACAATATTCAACTCATGAAATAAGAACTGCCTTAGAAAATTAAAAAGCTTTCCATATGTCTAAATCCCAACACAACATATGAGAATACAGCAGTCTGTATTAAAGAGGCATCAAAAGAGAAGCTGTTGCAATCATTACAATTCTCACTAAGACATGCTGTAAAATTATCAGCTATATTATTCTGCTTTGCTCATGAGATTCTGCTGAAAATGTGGCCAACATGCTCCAGTTGAATGTCTACTGAATACCTTGTAGATCTCATTCTCGCTGAACAAATACAACATTTTCAGTCTCAAATGGGTCTTGAAACATTATATTCCATCGCTGTGTCCGTGTAACTTGACTCGGCACACTTGACAAAACACCAGCCATTTAAAATATATATTAAATTATGGCCAATGCGTTGTGTGTATTCTCATTGTTGTTTTTACATAGATTTAATCATGCAAGACAAACGTCTTCTGGGGCAATGAAAGTTTCCATTACGGCACAAGCGGCAATCAAACAGCACAGAACACCCAGCCACTCATATTTTTATTGGTCCACTGTAAAGAGTCTCATATTCAACATTTAAGTTCTTTTCCAAGAAATGAAATCTGCCAACAGGGCAAAAATAATTAAATGTGCTTCCTGTGCAGTTTTCCATGGTCCTGTAACTGACATTCAGTTTACAGATCATTTCAAACATATTCAAGGTCAGTGCTGTGCTCTCTACATTAGCGTCACACACATGGATATTATATACGATATGAGGAGACATAATAATCAAAAATAATAAAGATGGAACACATATTGGTTATATTAAAATCAGCCTCTTTGAGATAATGCACTCACATGATGGCTTATTCCAGCCATGCTTTGAAATATACACCAAATTCCATTTTTATTATTATTATTATTAAACCTCATTTTGATATATATCGTACATTTCCTGTTGTGTTCGCTGCTGATTGATTTAAAGAAAATCTTTGACATATAATAATATAAGTTTGCAGTGGCCTTCATGTGTACTGGGCCAGAGCAGCTGGACACACAGTCATAAATTACAGTATGAGCCATATTGTGGTTAGGCATGAGCTGCTGAAGAATTTGCTGCAATTCATTACGACATTCAAGCAGTGAAAGGTATTCATCAGAAATGCGCCAAATCTACAGGCAAAGACTGCAGCTGTCATTTTTACAGGGATATTTTCTCCAAAAAAGCTTTTAAACTTGGTAATTCATCATTGACTTTAGTGGGAAAATGTTTGAAAGAGAGGGAAAATTCAATCAATGAATCAATCAATGAATCAATCAATGAATCAATCAATGAATCAATGAATCAATCAATCAATCAATCAATCAATCAATCAATCAAACTTAATTTATATAGCACCTTTCATATACAGGTTAATGCAGTGCTTCACAGTTGATTGACAAGCTGATAATAAGACAGAAAAAATGAGACCAATGCATGCGAGAAATAAAAAGAATGATAAAAAGGTAATTTAAAAAAAATTGGGATTCATAATAAAAATCTGAAATTAAATCAAGAAAAATATAAAATAAAATAAAAAGTAAGAGAGAATACGAGAAAACGTTTATAAGAAAGTTAAAGTAAAAAAACTTAAAATAGATTAAAAAGATAAAACATAATGAAATAAAAGAGATAAAGTTTAATAAAAGCTAAACTAAAACTAATTTAAAAAAAGAGATTCAAAAGACAAGAGAAGCAGAGGCGAATAAAATCGATGAGATAAAAAAATTGATATATAATGACAATAGTAATAAACAGACAATAAATTGGCAATTTTATGTTTTATAGTCACAGTTTTTTTTTCTAGTTGCAGCGCCATCTTCTGGCCTATCGCAATGATGTTTCTTTAGGTATAAAATAGAAACTGTGACCACTGGATAGACATTAGCTAGTCCCAGCGTACCTTTTATGCTGCACAGCTAAAAAATATCTGATATCTGCTCTAATAAATATTCTTTTTTTTGTCTTTTGTCCCCTGACTTTATCTCCTCTTTAAAACGCTTTTCCTGCACTGGAGTCACGAGGTTAAGAGCGTAGAGTTTATGGTATGCCTTATAACTTTTTTTAATGTGTGTGTGTGTGCTGTGATAGATTTTATCGGATTATAGTTGTCTTTATGCAGCACACATGTTAAACACAGTGGTGATATGTGTGTGTGTGTGTGTGTGTGTACAAAGAGACAAGTCCCTGTGCAGCGGGGGTCAGAGGTGTAAAACGAGAGCTTTCCACCAACGTGACGGCGTGACAGTTATGACTCTCCTGTGTGATGGACGTGATGTTCGGGTCAGCGAGGAAGAGGCATTCCTCAAAGACAATGTTGTTTTTTATGGTTTTCTGTGAATGTGACGAACACTTGCCTGCCACTCTCTGTGAAGCCTGACTGATGTACTGGCCGTGTCTCCAAACACATTTTAATGACGTAAAGGAAGAGAAGAAATCATGTTGTTTTTTCAGTGAACATAATAAACATTTACTGTACCTGTTCCCTCCGCAGAGGCCTGACTGATGTTGCTGCTGTTTCTGCAGATTATCATCATGTGGAGAGGAAGAAGTGACAGTATTGATTTCATGGTGTTCACAGAGGGAAGTAATAACTGTCACTCTCCTGTGTGTGTGTGTGTGTGTGTGTGTGTGTGTGTGTGTGTGGTTTACTTTGAGGATTTTTTGTCTTTTCTTTGCATTCATTGAAATACTGGTATGTTGGTATGTTCATGTGCATCAAATACTGTGTGCAACATCAATACTGGTTTTAAACATTAAGTTAATCCCCCCTCCAAAAAAACTGCTGCATTTTCAATGCATTAAAAAAGACAGCTTTATATGAAAAGTGTTCCCAAAGTGTTCAGTGTTCAATAAATAAAAAGACATAAAAACCTATAAAAAATGGTATTTTGAAATAAAAATAAAAATCAATAATGAAGTAAAAGTCAACTCATATTAAAAGCTGTCAATGTGAAAATGAGAGTGGTGTAACATTTCACAATTTGCTGGTTTATTGTATGTATTATTATTTGTTCAATAATCTAGTCTTATTTTTTTCACATCACACACTTTTGAACTTCATAGTTTGACTATTTTCTCCTGTTATTCCTGCTCCTGTCAATCTTTTCTTCCTGTTATTCAGATGAATTCCTGTTGAACTCTTGCATTGTAATATTTACATCAGTTTATGTATCTTCAATGAACTGCGGTAAAACATCAGCAAAGTTACACAGCAGGTACATGTGCTACCGCTTCCACACGTGCTTCTAAAATAAACCAAACTCAAGTAAACTAAACTAAACTATTATTGCAGCAGCTCTGTCACCCTCTGCTGCCTGAGAAATGGATGACTCCATTCTCCACCAACCATAGCTTACTTCATTATATGCAATGAGCCTAACTTCCCCACTGCATGTTACAGCATCCACTGCAGGGAAATATTTCCTAATGCAGTCATGATTACCCACAACACTGACAGCATCATTACACACACGCTGTATATTTTTTATTTCAGAACACATTTGACACTGTCAACTTAAAGCAGTTTGTCTTAATTGCTTCATATGTTTAACCTACTTACAGTGTAGTCTGTAGCAGGGTGGTCTGTAACTCATTATGGTATTTTCGGCAAATGAGATGATGTATCAACATAATATTTTAACACTCCAGTGATGCAGGAATCTGTTTTAGTATGCAGATTTTTGTTATCATGGTCAAAAGGAAATTTCCCTAGAATGTACAGCTGTGGTGATGATCTAATAATATCAGTTTGTTGGTTAATGTTGTCTAAAAATGTGCTGATACAGAGGCTGACATCTGCTGTGTAAATGTCTACAATGATTTCAGTGAGCATCACAAACAGCGTTGGAAACTAACAGGTAAAAACAGACATGTCTGGTCTGGCAAAGGAAAGCTATCTGTAATAATAAATGTAATTTAATGTGGAATGTAAAGTAAAAGGAAAGTGAAATTATTTTACATATTCATCCTTCTCTTAAGTGCTTTTGATTCATCTGAAGAAAAGTTTAAAAATCCTCACTGGTACAAACATGACTTGTTGAATTAAATCAAAGTAAGTGCTCTCCAATGTGGTCTGCCTACAAGTTGTATCCAAATGAAACAAAGCTTTAAAGTGCACTTTTCAATTCACAAATGTAGTGGTAATAGTGTAAAGTATGAGAAAGTTGACCCACTTTCCTCTCACGGCACCATCAATGAGCCATCAAATCCATATGGACAACATATGGAGTCTCTTATGCTCTTTATTGGCCTAGAAAAGCAGAGCAAACCTATTTATAACTTCATGTATTTCTCTTACAGGATGTATGCTCTTCTCTTCCAAAGTATTAAAATGTACCATGAGAATAACTATTCTTTTTTTATTATAGACAATTTTACATTTCATGTTGTGTGTCAAAATATATCCTGACTTGCACAACTTTGATAAACATTTACAACAAACCAAGTCTCCCGCTGCCTCTTCTCTGCCAGTGAAGATCTTTCATAGCTGTTTCCCTTCTTGTTGTATCCAGAGTGAACAGTAGGAGTCACTAGCGCAGCAACAAATATGATCCCTCACTGTCTTCCCACTGGTCAACGCAGATAGCTGTGCTGAGAGGAGCATAAAGCCAAACTGGAAATCAAACCCAGGTGTCTGGTGGGTGAATGTTTTCCACTCAGCACAACACAGGAACCCGCAATTTGGTTTTGGGTTTGTTGTTGTTATTATTATTATTGTTGCTCTGCTTCTCTGTCTCCCTCTTTCCTCTGTCCCCCACCTTCTTTCTCTTTCAACCCAAATCGGTCAGATGGCCGCCCACCAAGAGCCCAATTCTGCTTGAGGTTTCTTTCCTGTTATTTTCCTGTTTTTTCTTGCTGCTGTCACCAAATGCTTGCTCATGGGGGACTCATTGGGTCTATGTAAATTAAAGAGAATGGTGTAGACCTGCTCTAAGTGAAAAGTGCCCTGAGATAACTTCTGTTGTGATTTGGCACTATATACAGTAGAATTGAATCGAACATGTAAGTCCAATATTCACTCTCGTTTCGGTGCCGTTTTTGTCCTCACTTGCTACTGAGAGAAATATCTGGCCGTTAGCTTGTAAATGTTCACCAGCTAGTCACCAACTTTGTCTGTCTGCCGTTTAGTGCTCGGCATAGTAAAACCAACCCCAACAATAAAGATGCTGGCTGTAAAAACCAAGACGCTAGCTGAAAGACACTAAAACACGAGGTAAGTCTAAAACACACAGGTGGTGCAGTGCTGAGGTGCTTCATATTATCAAAGTTATTATAGTTAAAAGTAAAAAGTAAAACACGCAGTGAAGTTTTTTTTTGTTGAAATTTAAATAAAAACAAAAATGAACTAAAAAGAAACAGAATTGCAGACAAAATGAACAATGACTTGATAAACCATATTTTGTGTCATGCATTATTTCATCCTTTTAAGCTTCTACAAGCAAAAGCTTTCCTCCTAATACCTGAAAAAGACTAAGACTAAATAAAAACTAAACTAAAATTAGTCAATTCCTCAAAGTAACAAACTTAAAAACCTAATAAAACTAACTATAACAACTAATAACCAATGAAAATGTAAAAACTATAATAACCCCTGCATATTACGCACATCTAGTGCTTCCCCTAGCAAGCATGGGAAGCGCAGAGCCACGGCCTGGTAGGTGGCCTAAATCCCAACCACCAAATAGAACAAAAGAAGAAGAAGAAGCATTGAAAGAAAAATCACGCAATGTTGGACAACCAGACAACGATGGACGACGAGGGGTGAGTTGCCAACGTACAACAATAGATGGCGCCAAAGCTCTTCTTCTCTGCTTTTTCACAGAGCGGCTACTTCGTGGGCCGGGATGTACAAAGCAGCTTTTTCTCGGAGAACGTATGCACTCTTTCAAGGGTGACAACGCTAGAAAATAATACAGTGGCTTTAAGTAGCGCAGCACGCGTAGCCGCCGCTAGTGTGGGGTCGTACATAGGAAATCTTGAGGGCGGCTGTTTGACATGCGTCGTATTGTGCTCATGTGTTTTGGCCTGTAGAGCTGAGTTAAACGTTATTATTCTCTTTGGGTTTGTCACGATAAGCAAACATTTCACATTACAATTCACTGTTAACACTATATAATAAAATAATAAACGGCCTAATCATCCTTTAATAAACTGCTTTAATGAGACTTTCTGACTGACATGTTGTTTTAAGTCCAGTCAACAATGGGAAGGGGTTGTGTGTGTTTGTGTTTGTGTTTGTTGTAAGTACGTGTGTATTGTGGGGTAATCACTGAGGGTCATCAGTTAGGAAAGGAACGACACTCAAGAGGTGTCTGATGTGTTTCAAAAGACGCATAGCGAGCAGATGGGTGAAAGGCAAACAGACAGACGTCTCCCTGCTGAGAACTGCAACACTTATCTTTGTTCTCTGCTTTTCTTTCGAAAGACGACTGACCAGGACGAGCGACCTTTGAACAGCAGGAGAGCGAGAGGGAGGGAGAGAGAGAGAGAGAGACACAAAAAGACAGATGAGCTGAAAGACAGAGAGAGAAAAGGAGGTTTAGAAAACAAAAAGAGACAAAAAGAGAAACAGGAATAAATAACTAACATCAAAAACACACTTGTGCACCAAATACACACACACACACACACACACACACACACACACACACACACACACACACACACACACACACACACACACACACACACACACACACTCACACACGTTCATCCTCCACCTCGGCTCCAACTGTCACACACACGCTCCAGGTCTCCTGTCAACTTGTTTCCCCCCCACCTGTTTAATAAATGACTTCAACCTCCCCCTACTGTAACAAAGGCATATTTTAAGTCGGCATCCACAATTAGAAACAGATCCAGGTGGTGACCCACTGAACAAACAAAGAGTCCGGGTCACGCTGGGTTGACCTTCGACCCCTCTGGCAAATAGGTTTAACATTTTCTCCAGGGGATGGCACAAGGTCTATTTTTTTTCTTCTTTTTTTCTTTTAGACAGAGCATGTGTTTTTGGGGCTACTGTCAAGGCTCATTTAACAAAATTTACCCTCCATTTAAGGCTACTGTTAACCTCTTGCCAAGTGGCTGAGTGAATAATGGTGTTGAACCTCAGCTGTGAACTGTGGTGTGTGTCTCAGTTTCTCAGTGAACTGGGAGACATTTTTGGGGATTTGGGGTGTGGCGCAATAACAAAATTAGTGTGCATATCTTTCATGACTGTAGGACTCATTGTTTGGTGTATTGAAGCTGCTCTGATCAATATTTCCATGTTGAAGTTTTTTAAAAGTAGTTTAAAAAAAGTTTATAGGGGAAAAACTGAAGTGCAGGACTTTTACATATAAATTAACATCTGTTATATTCAGGCCCTTGCCAAATGAGTTCACACAATGCTGATTAAGCCTATCACTGCCAGGTAAATCTCATATCACTTCGGAGTATGCCAGAGTTTTATTTTTCCCGCACTGGTGCACTGGCACTGATGCGCTTCATGTAATCCAGCAATGATTGGTTTGTGACAGTCAACCAAGGAGGACTGTCCTCAGTGCACCCAAACGGTATCGTGTTGCCAGGATTGGGACTGACTCATGTAAAAGGTTTTGGGCATCTGCAGTGATTGAGTTGACAGTTTTAGTCTCACTGCCGGAAGGGGGAGACAAAAATTCCTCATTGTAGGTTTAAAAGTGGATCAAAGGGCTATGTGTTATGTAAAAGGAAAGTTCACGGAGAGTTATCACCCAATTTTGTAGATCTATGGGGCGTTTAAGCATCTTTTAGCCTCTTTTGTATGTCTTGGTTCAGTCTCATAGTTCTGCGGCAGCTAAAAAAACCCCACTATACACTACATGCTTAGCACTGCACAGCGTCGTTAGCGACTAGCCGGCTAACACGGTGAAGCATTTAGCTGCTAAAGAACAAGATGTTTCCCTCAAGAGTTGGTGGAGACCAAAACAAAGCTAAAAGAAGAGATCAGATCACCATAAACACAATTTAAAATGAAAGTTAATGTTCCTCTGTGTCTACTCGATATGTAGAAAATGTTCATCATAACTTAACACCATATAAAGTGATATGTCAAAGTTTTGTGAGCAGCTTGTTGCGCTTCTTCCCCAAACAACTCATGATGGTTTAATTCAAGTTGGAAAAGTCCTGTCTGTAGTCTGCTGGGATACCACACAACTGAAGCAGTGAATCAAAAAATACTATGTTAGCTTTCTCCTGCAAGTACACAACCATGGACTGAGATAAAGAAGAAGAAATGTTAATACTAGCCATAAAAATGTCTGTTTGCTTAGGGTTAAGTTACAAATGTTGCAGCAAGGCAGAGAAAAAGGAGGGAGAGTCAAGAGTGAAAATAACATGAGAAAGAAAAAATAAATACTATGAACAATTTCTTTCTGCATCTGTTTCTCTCCAAAAGTCTTTGTTCTGTGCTAAAAATGTTGTTGTACTCTCCAGTGGTGCAGCAGAGAATGCTGGGAATTTGGATCACCAATACAACATAACAGTTTCAGTGTGTTGGCTTTTTTTTTTTTGCCTTGTGCCTCACAAGTTCACTCAAATTCTAAAACTCATCCACCATGTCAGTCAGAGGTCTGTGTTATATTTTTAGATATAATCATGTTACCGTCAATTAACCATTACTTTAACAATCTGTACTTCATTTTTCTGCCAAAGTCAACTCAAACTGCTTTTCCTGCATGGACTGTGCTATTTCATTCCAGGTCACCCATATGGTTTGAATGAATCATGCTTCTATAGGTAGTTGCTAAATAGGATATGTCAACCTGTAAAGTCACAGTGCAAAAACATATCAAATATACTTACATAATCTAAATGTCTGTCCAAGTCTTACCTGATTTTAAGCCAATTTACCGTAATCCTGCAAGACGGTACAGATGTTAAGGAGTATAAAGAAGACTTGTGCAGGGGGTCTGTGATTTATAATATATGGTTTCAAATTGTCTCATGTAACTGATCTTCCACGAGTAGAAAAAATGGAACAATATATGTTATATGAGGACAGGAAAAGCAATTAACTGTGTCACTGATAACAAAAAAAAAAGCCATAACTCTTTTCAAACTCAAAGGAACTGAGTGAAGAAGTCAGAGCAGACCATCCTGCATTAGTTCTGGCCATTCACTGGGGGCAAACACAGATGTGCACTTGTGGAAAAGTGAATTCCCTCTTCTGATCCCAGAGTGCTGTCGGCTGACCACCACACTCTCATAAACCAAGGCCAGACCTCTGCCACGCCTTTGATCACCTTACACCTTGAAGAAGTGCCTCATATATATCATCACTTTAAAGGGGCGCTCAGTGATCAGATGATCCGCTGCATTCCTCGTTTCTTCCATCATGGTGTTTTCCTGGAAGGAGTTGGTATTTCTGAGTGCTCCTTCATAAACACAGCATGCCAGCTTTGGAAAAGAAAGTTTACCTGTCAGGAAATATGAAAAACAGTTTTTCCTCTATGTTGGAACATGGAACAAATATTTGCCAAAACTGCATGTTTGCACAAGAAAAATTTAAAAATAGAATAGTTTTATAATTTGAGAGTGCTTTATATATGTATATGTTTTTTATGTTGTATCAATATTTAACCATCCTCACCCCTGCACTAAGATATGCCTCCTTAAATCTGCATTTATACACTTTCTTTTTAACCACATACCGACAGTGTAACAAGCTGTAAACTCAACATATTATCACCTTATAAAGTTGATAGCAAACAGTTGGAGCAAGGTTAGCATCATTCAGATTATTTCCTGGAGTCCACCTGATGAGCCTAAATTCAATATTCACTCTCCTTTTAGATCTTTTCTCAATCAACTCTTGCAGCTCTTAGCCATCTGTTATGTATAGTACTGTTTAAATGGCAATAATAAAAGTGAGTTTACAAAACAAAAATCATTGGAGAAATCAGAAAATTGCAGCCATTAAAATGTTTACTTCAAACACAGCTTGGGCTACTTAAAATTATATTAGTTTTTTTTTTTTGGCCAGTTTGACTACAATATTGACATATCGCATCAGGTTAATATTGCAAATCCAGGAGACATGTAGAATAACATTCATCTGGAGTCATGTTTCTGTTCCCTCTCCTTTTCTGGTCTCTACAAGCTCCTGAGGGAAATGTCTTCATCTTTAGCTTCTGAATGCTCCACTAAGTTCACCAGCTAGTCACTAACGTTGTCTATGTGCCATTTGCAGTGAACAGAGGGGTTGTTATAGCTTTTTTAGCTGAAAAGAGCTGCCAGCAGTGTCTGGAAATGATGCTGAAAAGAGCTGTTAGTGGCAAACAGTAAAGTTGTGGACCATAAAAACAAGACAATGAGCTGAAAGAGCTTAAAACGCTCCATAGAGCAGAGGGAAACGGTGGAGCTGGGTGGTAATTCTCTGTGGGTTTGTCACTACAAGTAAAACCTTTCTCATTACACATAGTTATTTTTTCCATTGTTGATAGGCAAATATTGATTAGTGCAGCTTTAAGTAAGGGAAAAGCACAAGATACAAAATAGTTTTACTTTAAGTAAGGGAAAAGCACAAGATACAAAATAGTTTTACTTTAATGATTCAAATAATTTCACAGTCTTCTGGAGATCCATAAACTCCCTTTGTATTTGAAGGTTTAAAAAACACCATAAACTGAACTACATTCAACCTGAACAGTGAGAGTACATTTAAAAAAAAGGTATGACCCCATTTTGGCTTTCTCAGTAAAACCTCTGGTGTGTGTCTCTTAACATCTCAGATCCTACCTTTACAGTTCCCAGCTAGTGTTTCCCCAGCGGTACCGTTTAAAAGCAGGAAGGATGGAGGCATTCTTCCATCCAGGGCCTCCTGCTCCTGCTGCTTTCTCCTCTTGCTCTAAATCACAGCAGCCGGTCCTGCAGGGGGCAGAGGGGAACATAAAATACTGCAGCCCTGACATGCATGAAAGACTGTGACAGTGCTGCTCAGTACAGGAGGGCTGCTGGGGGCTGAGGCAGGACAGATACAGATGAATAAGTAGATGAGGGATGGATGGATGCACACCCTGAACTAATGTCCGCCCCCTCAAATTCAGACATACGCAGGGGAAAAAGGGGGAAATGTGAGGATACCTGTTTACCTATCCTCTTTCCAAAAAATGCTTAAACTATATTTCAGTATCAGTAAAGCTATCTGGTGTTTTATGGGCTGGAAAGTTCACTAAATTGTTTCAAATTTTAGTATTAAACAATTTGAATATTTTCAGATATTTTGAACCTAATTATGCACCACAATGTTGGTGATGTTTGCCAAATATGAGCACATACAAGTTCCAGCAAGCATTATAAAATAAGATTAATACAATCTGAATTGTTCTGATAAACTTTCCCATCTGGTTCCCCACAGAGCAAAACAGAAAGGCTGAAAATTATTGGCAAGTGCTATTTGACCCACGTCTGGTTCGAATCACCTTCAAAAACACACCGTCGGCACTTTGTCGAACTTCGCTGTAGCTTATCATGCCTGCTTCACTGCTTGTGTTTTTAAAGGCCGATAATTTCATTTTCTCTCACCGCCTCCTTTCACCAAGCAGTTAAATGTTTTAGGATAGATAAGGCAATCAATTAGGACAACAGTAACACTTCAGGCAGGACAGTGTATGTGTGTGTGTGCGTGTGTGTGTGTGTGTGTGTGTGTGTGTGTGTGTGTGTGTGTGTGTGTGAGTGCACTAAGAAGGTAAAGCTCAAACACTTTGTATAACAGATAAGTGTACAGACATGAAATACCACTGACAGTTTTATGTGGGTTTAGTCCGACTTAAAAGCAAATTGAGGACAGATGATTTAAACACTGTGTGGGATGACAGCAGGAGTATCTTACCATAAGTAAAGATACTACGGACGGATGACAAATTAAAGGAAAAACCAACATTGAGAGTCTTAGTAAGGTGTTTGGCCACCATGTGCACTTTGGCATTGATTCTACAAGTCTCTGAACTCTTCCAAAAGATATTCCCTCATTTGGTGTTTTGGTGATGATGATGGAGAGCGCTGTCCAACACGTCCCAAATCTTCCTTAGGTGTTCAATAGGGTTCAAATGTGGTGACCCTGAAGGCCATAGCATCCGATTCATGGTCATTAAACCATTCAATGACCCTCTCATGCTTGATGGATGGTGGCATTTTCATCCCGGAAGAAAATATGAATGTGATGTGCAACTGGATTACCAATGCTTGTGGTGTTGTTGTAAAGATAGTAATGTTGATCATCCAATTGGTTGGTGGACAACACTAACCTCGCATTTTTCTAGCCTGACAACCAATCAAAGAGCTGTACATGCAAACATTCACCCATCCACACTCATACGTTGATGGCAGAGGTGCCAATGGGCTCAATACGAGTGATATAGCTCCTTTTTCAATCCAAGGTGCTTTAAAGTACAATGTTGCATGCTTTTCACACACCAGTGGTACAGTCCAAGGACACTTCTGGACTGGAGGAGGTGGGGATCAAACCACAGACTTTCTGATTAGTGGACAACCAGCTCTACCTCTTCAGCCACAGCTTCCCCGGACTATAATATCAGGAACTGTTGAATGATTTCCTCTCATGGTCCCCAGAGTGAAAAATCTTGACAATGATTAATGTTTTGTCATGAAGTTTTGTACAGATGTTCAAGGTCCTTGATGATGTGTTTGATGATCTTCTGACTTGCCATCGAGTGCCACCAGCAGGATCAAATGTTTAGTTGTTCATTGTAATATGTGAACATCTAATTGATTTAACAAGTTCTTAAAATTAAACAACAAAATATGCCGCCCATGCACTCAAGAACGTTACATTTGATCTGGCGACCCTATTGGCAGTAAAAGGCAGGACAGCCTCATTTGCCTGTGTCTTCCTAAACCTGCACTGTTAAAAAATAATGATATTATATGATGTTACAACATAATTGCTAAGGTCTGGTAAAGTTTAGGCACAAAAACCACTTGATACAATTTAAGGCGTTAAGGGAAACATTGAGATCTGGGTAAAAATCACTACTGTCTTATGGTTAGGTGACCTTTGTTATCATAGTTACAATAATAATCAAGTGGTTATGGTTAGAAGATGATTGTGGTCACATAAATACTTAAAAAGTGTTAAGAAACGCTTGGGAACGGGAAATGAACAGCAATCTCTCATAAAACTAACATTCCCATCAGCCTCAGTTATACTTTGTGTTTATTACTAGTTATTAAATGTAACTGGCTGAAGATGGTGGACATCGTACTCGCTAAACACATTTAACTCTAAGCCCCGCTGGGCAGTTTGGTCTGCTAGCGTGCATATAGACTGTTGCTTCTCATTCAGTTACTTTACAGTTACAGTTTTTACTGCTATCGCTCTGATCTCATCATGTGTAATGCCCTTTAAAGATTAGCCCCCCCCCCCTCAAAAAGGGCCTTGAAGTTGGAAGTCAATGGGGCCATACCGTGCAGTTTGAGAAAAGCATAAATTATCAATTTTATTGCTTCAAAGTGCTTTTACAGGGTCTCCTATCAGACGGTTGGCCCCTATAAAGGCCATCAGCCTGCACACTCTTCACAGATTATGGTGCCCACCTCAGCAGATCATTGTCACTGAGTATTATAGCTACCCATACGCAGTTTAAAAAACAATTAGATAAATATTAGTATGTGCAATTAAAAATATTAATTTAATTATGAATTAGCTGTTAAAGGGGAAGCAGGTCTAGAGTGGGATCTAAGGAAGCGGAGTAGAGCGAGTATCCAGGGCAATGTAGCAGGGCTGGCGAGATGAGGGACAGGAGACAAGGTCGGGAACAGGATCAGGTTCAGGTTCAGAGCATGCCTGAACAAAAAAGTCCATGGAAGCAACTATGATGGATCTGGCAGGGCTGAGTATATGTTCAGGTCTTGATTATGAAACTGGTTGCAGGTGGTGGGGCACTGCTCTGACTTCTGCACACCTGTCTCCACTCAAACACAGAGACAGAAGGAGGGAGGGAGCCGCTGGGAATGTGGCAACAGCTAAGGAGACACAAGACTGAGGCAGGAATCCTCACAGTTCCTTTGATGGGAAAATCTTCACAACTGTAGTGTTTCTTCTTAAATCCTTTTCCTTTTGAATACTCTTTTGGACATTTTCTGCTTTTATTGGTGATGACAGGAAATAAGGAGCGAGAAAAGAGGGGAATGACATGCTACAAGGATCCCTGTCAGACTCAAACCGGCTCTGTTGCAGTTCATTAACCTGGAAGACACATGGCCTCCCAAACGGGTTTGTTCTCATGTTATGCATCTCTGTACAAATAATGTGTTTCACCCTAACATTCAACTATGTAGTAATCTTCAAACCCCCCTTCCCCCTCCACACACACACCAAAATATAAATGAGAAGACATTAAAAGGGTCTTTTTAAATGAAGTCGTTAGCCACGCTGTCTTCATAAGACTTCATAGTTAATAAAGAACATACTTATCATTTTCTCCAAGCTCAAACTACATGGGGCAGCACATGGTAGCTAAAGACAACACTGCTGTTCTTCGGTCCTGGAAAACTGGCTTCTTAGAGATTCAAGGCTTTCACCTCACAGCGCCCCCAAAACTATCAAGTGACCATTACCTAAAACAGGAATATGACTGTTTTTCACACTGTCACCGTGGCAGCTCTGAGGAAGTGTAGAATAATTATACTGCTCTACAGGGAGTGTGCTTCAAGCACTGGGTTTTTTATTGGGGAGAGGCCTTAGAGGACAAAGTGTGAAGTGTGTGTGTGTGTGTGTATGTGTTAAAGTGTGTGTGTGTGTGTGTGTGTGTGTGTGTATTAAAGTGTGTGTGTTATAGTGTCTGTCAGGTCTGTTCAGGTCTGTGGAAGCCATGCTTTGTTGGAGCTATTACTACTGGTGTGTGTGTATGTGTGGTAGATTAACTTCTGTCTCTATTCATTTAGTCTCGGGGGTTAAACGTACATGACAACCCCACACTGTTGCTGCTGACCTCCACAGCCAACAGCCTCTAGCTCCCGATCCCAGACCAGCAGGACTCCTCTCCTGCGCACAGCGGGGGAAGTTACTGAGGCTGCAGTCACACAGTTTAATGGTTAGACTGAAGAGCTCCTGCTCAGCTGTCACTCTAAGTTTTAAAGTTAAACTTTAACTTGCATTGTATCACACTGCGATCTATGCCTGCTGGTCATCTCTGACCAACAGACGCTCTTATTGTAGATCTTATTATAGAAAATCATGTACATATGCAGGATTTTTCTTATCGATCAAAATAATTTCTTGAAATATCAGATCTTACAATATACATTCATGAAAAATAGCTATTAAAATTACTTTCAATAACTTTGACTATGAATAATCCAGAGAGGAAAATGAAGAAAACTCCTACAGAAACTCATAATCTGTCATTTTGAAGCACATCATTGAGTAAAGCCCACATCAATCACGCTAACCTTTATGAAATGATTAAAGAAGTGAGAAGAGTTTTTCAAGAAAGTTTAAATTTATGGCAGATTGGCAGAAAAACAGCAGACAATGGAGAATGAAAGCACATCAGCAAATTGTAATTTCTATTTAAATTTTCAGGCGATAAGAGAATAAATTCCTGTGGTGCTCATAAAAGGATGTAAGCACGGAGCTAACTTCATCCATTCCCATACATAAAATGAAGCATGCCTATCAGCGGTGCACTTAAATGCATAATAACAAGGCCAAGAGACATTCTACTTGAGCTAAACGCTTAAGTCAGCATGCAGGCATAATGTAAACCATGTTTATCCATCTTATCCATCGTTTCCCAGTATTTTAGTTTACAGCGTTAACATGTTAACACGTGCTATTTAAAACTAAACACAAAGTACGGCTGAGGCTGATGGGAAACGTATGTTTTGCAGGTATTTGGTCTTTTAAGATAAACTGCCATTGTGACCTGATGGTGGCACCAGATAAAATGTTAAAAGATCCCCAGGGAGATGAAAGGGACATGAACATTTGACCCAAATTTTATGGCAAAAGTAGGCAAGATATTTTACTTAAAACAACAAATATCAATGGTGGTGCTAGATGAAAAGTCACTTGATCACCACTAACTAGGATTCATACTCTGGGATCCATGAATATCTGTACCAAATTTCATGGCAATGCTTCCAGTAGTTGTTGAGATAGTGGACCAGAGAGGTGGATCAGCTGAACAATTGACCCCAAGAAAGACTGACCAGCCAGTTGAGTGACCCACCCTAGAGCCATGCGACAATCAATGGTGAGTTCAATCAAGTTCTATGTACAGTACGAGCCAATGGACAAGCTAGTGATGTATGTATGTAGGAATGTGTCAACAGTAAAACAGCTGAAGTTTCTTTTAAATCTGACATCCCTGACACAAGCTGTTTCACACTTATCACTAGTCTTATCTCTCTCTGTCTAGGTCAGCCATCAGTCGTGTCCTGCTCCACAGCTTCCTGGCTGTGTTCACAATGTGAGTCACTGACACTCTTCACAGCAGCAGAGGATTTAGATTAAGACCGAGCTGGAATCCATGGCTCAACTCCTGTGAGCAACCCCATGAAGACAACACAATGACGAACAGTCTGAGAGAAACTGCACAAACAGGGGCTAAACATTACATTCGGTTTCTCAATGAGCCATTGCAGAGTTGTGATAAGTCAGACTCTAAAGAGACACTTCACAGGAGGTAAAATTACCCACAGCTGTAGCGTCAGAGGATAGTTAGAAAGGCAAATCTAGACATAACATAGTATGCCAAAAAGAAGAAAACAGCATGAGGTGTTTCTTGTGAAGGCCATGTTGCTAGCTGTGACTGCAGGTATGTGGACTTCAGGGATAGTTTAGTAGTACAAGTTACTACAAGCTGTGACATTCATGCATGGGCATCCTGTGGTTGCAGATATATTGCTAACAGCTAGTTGCCGTTTTGTTAGAGAAGAAATTAAAAACAGAACGCAGCACTTAAGGCAGCTGTAACCGATATAGTCGTAATGGATCAGATGAGAACGTGTAGTGTGAAAGGAGGTCGTCTACCATAACAGTGAGAATTGTAACCAGACTCTGCAGCTCCTTTCAGCTCTACAACGTGTTTTAGTGTCTCTTAACTCAATGCCTGCAACTTTTTTTTATATTTAAGAATTTGTTTTGGGCACTTTTTTGACTTTATTGGACAGTTATTGGCAAAGAGGCCGACAGAAGCAAGGAGAGAGAGAAATGGGTATGACATGCAATAAATATCCTTTGCTGGACTCAAACCAGGGATGTTGCAGATATGTGGCATGCACAGTAACCATTCAGCTACTGGGGTGAACCAACCAGTGAATTTACTGTTTTAATTCACTTTCACCAATCTTAGTGTTGTTTCCAGCAGCAGGGAGCTGTTTTCTGAAAAATACACGGTACACTGCCTGCCAATCACCAAACAGCAACTAGTTAGAGTTAGCAACTAGCTGGTGAACATAGTGAAGCATTTAGCTGACAAAGAGATGAATATTGTTGTTTGTTTATTGGAGCAAGTGTAGACCAGACCACAGCTAAAAGAAGGGTGAACATTTGACTTATATCAAGTGGCCAGAAACACAAAAATATTCATGCAAATGTTGCTCTGTAGCTGTGGGATGTGTGAATTAGAAACCGTTGCTAACAAGTTGACCATATCAACCTTAATGGATGTCAGTTTGGTGCTCACAACTTATTTAGGGTGCCCCCTAGTGGCCAAAAACAGTCAATGCAGGTTATTTCTACCTTACAACTTATGTCATAAAATCATGTTCAAGTATCCAACAACACTGATTTAAAATAATGTTATTCAATTGAACACCTAGCCAGCAACTATATATAGTACTTTATAATGGCATTTTGTTGAATTTGAAAGATTTTGCTAGAATTTGCTTTCTTCACCAAAACTGTGTAAATCAGAGAATAAAGACCATTCAAATATTGGACTGACTTCATGTATACTGACTATTTAAAAATCCCTCCTGGCTATAAGCATTAAAGTTCATTCTTGAACTTGGAAATAGTAGATTGACAAAAAATAAACAATTCAAAGTCCACTTAAACCTTTTATGGACCTTTCAGTTGCATCTCAGAGTCTTCCTTAGTGGATGTTTGTTAAGTTACTTCAGGCTACTTCAGTTTTTTTTTAATCAGTTGTAGCTGAAAACTTATTTAAACATTTAATTAAACAAAATACCCTGGATAGTGGCTAAATACCACTGGCTGAGAGTCAAAATGCGGCACAAGTTAATAACACTCGAGAGCAAATTAAATTACTCTGTAAACAGTCTCACTGTAGGTCATGAGCTACTGATGGCAGACCTAGGTCAAGTAAACAAGTTAGCTGAATTCCTTCAGCTCCCCGAAGAATCAATCGTTTGCCACCTGCTGCTAGTGGATGGCTACTGGGCCTCCGAAACTAGTATAGTATTCCTGTCACTGATTGAATTTGCAAAAGCGCATTTAATTCACACGTACCTAACTCTATATACAGAAAAGTGTATTATTTATTGTTTTATTCATTTATGGTGATAAATTAGTTACACAAATATGTTTCCCTAGTGCTTGGACACCAAGGCGTACACCATAAACTAACATCTCTTCCAGACACTCACACTTTTATACACCTACACACAGAAAGGTGCACGGCTTCAACCTTGGCAGACATTAATCAGCTTGGCCTCGTGCTGCTGCCTGTGAAAGGGGAGATTCCCAAAGTGCAGTGTGAAATTATAAAGAAGAAATAAGGTAATGACAAAGGAATGTTTTACCATAACATTAGGCCTGTGGAAGGAGGTGCTGACTCAGTGTGTATATTTCCCACAATCCAGCGAAGCTTAAAGATAATGGAAGGGCTTGACAACGATGGACAAATTAAGGCATAGAAGTTAAACACACATTTCATTTAAAGGTCGTCGGAAGGAATATTTACAGTGTTTTGAAACATTAAACAGTTTTTATGTTGTCACTTGATCCCCATCAGACAAATTTATTTGAAACGTATCCGGTGTTTGGGGATTCAGAGGCAGTTGATGTCATAGCATGGCATGAGAACAGTCTTTGATAAGTCGAACCGCTCTGCCTGCCAGTTCTCAGAGATAAAAGCAAATCTGGTTCACAGATCAGTGAGCCCTGCCTATCTGTGGCCTGTTGCTGAGGTCAAGGTGGCTGCTCTTCCCACACAGCCGTCTGCACTGGACCAAATTCCTGGCACACTCAGTAAAGGAAAATCCCGTTATTCTTCAAGCTGGGATGTACTTTCATTTTTTGTGGCATTTCTGACTATGGGCCACGCTAACTTTGTACCGGCCGCCTCTGTTATAGAGATACAGGAAGGGATACTCAAGCAAAACAATATATATATATTGGACCAAATAAACTTAAGCTTTACACAAACACCTTCAAATACGTGTCCAAATTGAAGTAAATACAGAAAGAAGCTCCCTGGATTAGCTACTGTAGCTAATTACATGTTAGCTAACAAGCCGGATACCTATCGACATTTCTGGATTTTATGAGTCTGTCATAAACAAGTGTTTCACCTTTTCCATCCTTTTCGAAAACAGTAACTTAAACAAATCTTCCTTCTCCTTCTCTAACATGTATTGTAGGTGCACACGCTAAATCAACAGAAACCGCACAGCCTCACGCATGTAAACAAACCGGCATGTGTGGATGAAAAGAGGATGTTTAGATAGCCGGCAAGTTGCCCCTCAAGTATAGTTAGCTACGAATCCTCAAAGCTACCGCCTGTATTTACTCTCATTTGGACTCAGGGACAAATGTTTAAAAAGATTCATCTACATTTTTAGAGCTCAACTCCTGCTTTTTCTATTTGTATTTTGTTGGAATAGCATTTTACAAATCGAGGTAACGAGTGCAAAGTTAGCATGAAAAATACTAAATATCCCTTTAAAGCTGCTGTAAACTGCTGGACTTGAGATTCAAAGCACTCAATTCAGAAGCTGAAGAGTTAAGAGTACAGATTCCTGCTCACATTTGATGTATGGCATTTGATTTGTAAGTGGCTTCTACTCCTGTAGATTTGGAAGTGGGCACTTAAACCCCCCCAAGTATAAATATCTGTCTCAAGCCAAAATGAACAGACAGTCTTTTTCACACTATTCTCTACAGTATAAACAGCCTTCTTTTCATCCATTGGATGTACTGTAGAAGCAGTTACTCCTCCGTTTTCCTTACTTAAAAGTGGTTGAGCTCAAACACTGGTGTGTTGTCCTCAAACACTGCCCCTTTAGAAGTCAATGCTAAAAACTGTCTAGGTGTGTTCAGGGGACTATTCATTCAGTCGTATTCGTGTTTTTCCTTTCCATGAAATATCAGCTCTACGTTTCGCTCCATCCTGTTGGCTGCTGCTTTCTGTATGCTGTCAGAGCCGTGGGCGTTGAGGACAGTGGACGAGCGTATGAATGCCGGGCTTTGTATGCTGGCATGTGTGGGCTGCGATCACCTCTAGTCTTACCATGTAGGTGGGGACCAGAGAGGGAGAAAACATAGGGTTTACCTTACTATTGCATATAAAAATCCTACAAAAAAGAACGGCTTTAATAGGGAATAACATTTCCATTTAAAATTAAATGGGTGTTGTTGAGCTCATTCATATCGAAGCACAGAGAATTGTTGCAATTGGAGGCACATGCAGGAACAGCAACTTACCCTTCACTGGCCATAGCCTTGGGCCTCTTGCTTTCAGGGAAAATTTGCAGGAAGGAAGGTAGAGGGGTAGGGTGGAGAGCAGCAAAAGGTCTTACTTGTGGGTCTGTGAGGGCCAATGACTAACTTTGCTACTTATTGTCATTGTGCATATTCAGGTGGCTGTATCTGTTTCAACTAAACAGCCCTCCTGGGCCAGTTTTAGGTGAGGGTGGACTCCCACATGCCTCACCAGATCAATACACATCAGCCGGGACAAAGAGCGCCTTTTAGAAAACAAAAAATTCCAAGTAGTAGGAATCCAAAGTGAAACAGGGGTAGTGTGGTGTTTGCTTTGGATGGGATTTCACTATTACACTGCTACCTCTGCAGCTCAACCTGCTGCTGAGGGCGAGGGGTGGTGTAGCTGGTGGTTTATAGGATGGTTGACTCACACACACACACACACACACACACACACACACACACACACACACACACACACACACACACACACACACACACACACACACACACACACACACACACACACACAGCCTAACCCAACATGTTAACCATATTTTCTATACTCTTTTCTCTCTTTCTTTCACACATTCACACACAGAGCAGTTCTTTCTTCACTTGGGCCTTTTGCTTTTTTTTTTTTTTTTTAAACTCTTACTCTCATTAAAGCTCGAGCTCCTGCTGCAGCCCGGCTTGCTGGTACATGAGGGAATCAGTTGAGTGGTCAGGTTGGACCAAATGCAGTCAAGCACAAATTTGGCCCCAGAAGACCGTAAATTCCCCAGGCTGGACATTCCCTTCTAGGGAGTTTGGAAACATGGCTGGGGGGGTTGGGATCACTTCAGTATTAAATTTTGACATGTCAAAGTGGGATTATGCAGGATTAATTTGCTTTTGTGACATGTTTATGAGACAATCATCTTTGTGCTGACAGTGAATCTTGCATATTGTACATCATTTTTTCTCCTTTTTATTTTATTTTCGTTCATTTTCAGCTACGGTAGCCATAATAACTATCAGTAACCTGCCTTACCCTTCTAATTATCCCATACAGACCCCTGTTGTTGCTGCTGGAAACATAAAACATATGACTTCCTGTGGGGATTTTTGCTGAGGAGGACCTACCTGACACCAGATTTTGGAACAACAGTGTAAATGTTTTCATGAACTGGATATAGGTGGAATCGCAGCTGTGTTAAATCAGTTAGCAATAGAGAGAAGACTGCAGCAAAATTGTCATCTCTACAAAAATGTTATAGATGATTTCTAAAATAAAGATATGACTATTAACAGACGATTAACTTTAAGCAAACAGGCTCTGCACCTCTGACCTCATGCTTTGACCTCAACGCCAAGCAGGGGTCACCTTCTTTTGCTCGGAGCCACTTCTGCAGGACAGATGCTCCTCATCTGGTGGAGGAACAAGCACTAAGTCACTCTGCGGCCTTCATCTTGTGCTAGTTGATGTAAATTATAGACTAAATGCAAAGCTGGGAGACAGACGGAGTTCGACAAAACTCTTTTTTTATCGTTCAGCATCCAAACATTTGACCTATACCTCCATTTATCAGCACAGCACACAAAAACACATTTGTTCACAAACAAGCGCACAGTCTTTGATATGTAGTGCACAGTGTAAATGTCAGAACAGGCTGTCAGTATGCCAAAATCTAGTTGTTATTCTGAATTCATTCTAATGTTTTCCCAAGAGCATTAGCCTCAGAGTGAAAGTTCAAAAGAGCGGCTGTTGCACTGTGAATGCACCTAAACGGACAAAATAAGCAGAGCACAGATAATAAAGACCACTTAGTTTCTACAAGAGTAAGGCTTGTGTTTTTCCCATGGGAGGGCAACATGACGAAAAAGCAGCCACCGCAAAGTTGCGTGCAGTTGCTTCGGACACATGCTAAAAATTAAGCAGCAAGTGGAACGCTCATAAAGACAGAAATTGTGCAAATCTGTTGTTTTTATTCGCGGCAGTGATTAAATCTTTTGACTGAGCGTGTGTTAATGTGTTGGACTTTTGAATGAGAAACTTTCTCCTGTTTCTCTTCTTCTTAGTCTGTCTCTGCTTTTGTGTTTCTCTCGTGCAAAACCTCCCCCATCTCTCCTTCCCCTGCAGACAGTGTGAGAAAATGATTTTTATAGCTCAGTTACAGAGCGCTCTGAAATTAAACAAAACTTGTTAAGGTTATTTTACTGTCTAACAATGGTGTTGCTGATGTTTAGCTAGACAGTGGTTTCCACTTTTACTGGACTTTGAGTGTCTCTGCAGGATACACAGAACTCCAGAAGGCTTAGTGTTGCATATCTGTATATATATGTGATTGAGCGTACATATGTGTGTGGCAAAGGCCCCGGTGCTTAAAACCCCTGCGGTTGCTAATTCATACTACCTCACATCCCCATAAACATCCTGCTGCAACTCCCTCATGGTTTGTTTATGAGCTCGGCCTCTTCAAACAAAGCCCACACAGGAGGTCGGTTTCATCTTGTATGACTACAGCAAAAGGCATCACATCATTCACAGAGGGTGCCATCACTGGCAGCAATTAAACGGCTTACAAAGTGTCACTAGATAAAAGCAAAAAAAAAAGCACATGAGAAATTACCTACAATAAAAAGGAATCGTGCTGAATAGGATTGTTTCCATTATGGAATATGCAGTTATTGGTTTGATAGTGGCATATGGCACTAACAGTAAAATAGCAGTTTACACCCTGCATCTATTTTCCATTTGTACTACATGACTTCCCTAATAATTCCCTCCTTGCTCTTATGCTAGGACATTATGAGACAATCTGTATTATTAGTGGAGCAGCGTGTTGTACATGGAAGTTCAGCAACATTTCATCCTCATGTGCTATAAAACCATCCTCACTGTCACAAGGACTGTACTAACGCAGGACTTCTTAGACAACATCCGTGATGATAAGGGCTGGGGGGGGGGGGGGGTATAATGACTATAATGATGGAGAAATTGTTTCCCTTATGCCCCACCCGGCATCCCATGGACATGAGTTTCAACAGTGCGGAATAGATAGAAGGGGCCAAGACCCAGGTCTAGCTATTTATTTCAACATGTGATAGTGATGAGACATTATCTTGAGAAAATAAACGGAAGCGTGCCTGTGTTAGTCTTCGAGGGGTATCAGATTATACAGGCTTTTAAACACAAAATGCACTAATGGATTTGAACTTGATTTCTGGGTTTGTGGGCTTTAAAATCATTCACAATCCACTTTAAAGCAGCTCTAATCAATGTGTTTGTATTAATGTGAAAGAGGTAGCTTGTACTCTAGTTTTGGACCAACAGAAAATTACCACCCAACTCTGTAGTTTCTTTTAGCCTTATGGAGTTTTTTAGTGTTTTATTAGCTCATTGTTTTCGTTTTACTGCCCACAATTTACGGTTTTGTTTCTAGCGCCACGCAGGCAGCTGTTTTGAGTAAGAAAGCTCTAAAAGCCTGCTGTGGGTTACCTGCACAGCACCAAACTCTACACAAAGTTAGCAACTAGATGATGAACATAATGAAGCATTTATGCCTTTTTCACAACATATAATTCAGACTTTAATTAACTTTTCATGTCAGCTTCCAGTCAGAGATATCAGGAATTTCAGACAGATGTGATATTCTACAAAGCCTCCATCATTGACAATAAGTATAAATCTAAATAAAATCCCAATTAACAGCAGAATGCAGTTGATATAGTACATTTCATGGACTGTTGACTGTTACATATATTATGTAACACAGAAAAAAATAGCTAATTTACGCTGTTTGAATAGTGTGACAACAAAGCTAGCCATGGGATTTGGAATAATGTGTGCACAGTTTAAAGTCAGAATAAAGGGAACTTTTCTTACCCCTTAAATCCTGGCGACATGGCTTGAGTTTAGCAGAGTTGGTGGAAACAAAAATTGAGCTAAAAATAAAATAAATATTGGACTTATATTCTTCAGACCACCGGAAACACAACAAACAAATGCTAGTATTGCTCTGTGTTTGCTCTATGTGTAAATAGGCAACTGTTTGCTAACATGTTCACCATATAAACTTTATATGTTGATACAATATATTTGCCTGCAGCTTTTTGTGCTGCCCTTGAGTGGCCAAAAGATCTATATCTATCTAAATAAATCAAACCCATTTTTATGTTTTCCAAGGCCTCATTAAGACGTTTCCCTAATCATTAACAGCCAAGTAAGTCAAAGTGTAAGAGTAGCTGTAGTTTTTGTAAATGGTGGTGACCTGAATTTGCTGGAAAAGTCGCAATTTGTTTTATTGCTAAGATTTACCAGAAAATGTCTGACCAACACAGTTAAATTCAGCAAGATTAAAGAAATGAAACGTAGCATTCATCATCATAATAGTGTGGTAACTGAAGTCCTTGATTGTAGTCCAAGAACCCACAGCTCAAGTTATAGATTATTACTGTGAGGATATAAGTCATGCTCCTGTCACAATGCAGAGGTGAAGCAGCGGAGCCCCAGAGTTTAAGTTTCTCATACCGCAGGTTATTGAACTTGTGTTCTGAGAGGGAGGGTCACTGACAGATTGAATATATTTTCATTAACCTTTTTCTGGAACGCGAATGCACCATTGCTAATTATTCACAATGAAACTGGAGCTTTTGACTCATTACAGTAACTCCTAGATGATTAATACTGAATGCACCCTCTTAGTCAAAACAGTCTCATAACAGTCAAATTAAATTTTACGCTTTGTTTTTCTTTGAGTCAGAAGAAGCAGGCCTGATAGTAACATTTTTGTTGGAGGACTATAAAAGAGCCAAGATATGTTTCAGAAACGGTGGCTCCCGCTGTTTGTGTAAAGTCTAGGAAAACATGAAGGTACTTTGTACGTGAAGGATCTGAGTTTGCTTTAGACTTCTGTATGTTTGCTGTACACCCATTGCAGTGTGAGGTGTGAATGTAGGCTGTCTTATAAGTATGTGTAGCCTGGGCGCCTACAGCTTTAAAAGAAAAATCAAATCAGTCAAATCAGTCCAAAGTTTGACTTGGGCTTGACAGAAATACACTCCAAGAGGCACTTCCCCCCGAGCCCCAAGTCTTTTTAGTGCATCAGAGCATACCACGCCAGCACAGGCATTTTAAAGGTTCCTCCAAAGTGCGAAATAACAACTGGGGGTCTCCCATAATAGTTAATGCAAACAAAACACCCTGACCTGCACAAATGTGAAATGCAGGCCAAGCCTCAAAGAATGTCAACATGGCAGCCGCAAAGGATCGCAAACATGCTCCGGTCAAACACCACACACACACAAAGTCTAGATAAAGGCAGTAGAGGAAGCAGTGGGAGTAAATAGAAAAGGAATGGGGTACAATGGGAACAATAGAGTGGGGTAAAATATGAGGTTTCGGAAATACACACAATTTAAGCTTGTTTACTGTTACGCTGTTATATACTGTTTAGAGGAATCGTGCCCTCATCAACACATATTATGTGTTGCTACAACAGAAAGCCTTGTTTTGTTGTGTATGGCTTAATCTTGCCTATTTATAATGGCAGAGATACAGTGCCCCCCCCTCACCCCGCAAGAATTTTAATCTTCCCAAGGGCTTTGGTCAGTGGCCCAGCCAACGAACGCCACACATCTGACAGGGTCGATCCAAGTACATCGCCATGCAAGTTGGCTCTTTAAGGACGATGCAATTAATCTAAAGCCACAGGAAAGGAAAGAAATGCTGTCCAGTTGAATTTTTCAAAGCCAACCTCACAGTGCAACCGCATAAGTCTGCGAAAGCGCCAGAGATTCCAGTGAAATGAAGCTAACTATGCGGAGGGAAAGCAGAAAAGACTCATCAGTGACTTCGCCCTGCAGCATCTGCTGGAGAAAATAAAAATGAACAGCACATAAACTGAAAGGAATAGCCTGTCACAGCGTCAAATGGTATAGAGCTCCCCTTGGACATTGGCTCTTGGGTATCTTTAACTAGAAATGCTATCACAGCTCGGGGACTACTGAAGGGTCAAGCTCCCGAGACGCTGAGAGACATGCAATGACAGAGTAACTCCAACATGATGATGATTTATTTAGTCATTTTAAATCTTATTTTTATTGGCTATGCTATAGTGGTGTGGTACAATGGCAATGTTGGTTGATCTTTCCATCAGTTTGATCCAGACTGAAATAACTTTTAAACCTCATGGATTGACTACCGTGATATTTTGTACAGAACTCCAATATATCCAGAGGATGAATCCTACTGACTTTGGCCATGACCTGAGTTTTCCTCTTGCGCCACCATGAGGTTGAAATATTCGATTTATAGAATTAACCTCAATCACTTTGATCTTCCCTTAACTTCTCATCTATTACTGTCAGTGCCAAAATGTTAAGTATTCCAGTTCCAAGTTTGGCAGCATTACTGTGATTAGTAACTGTATTATAATTACTGAATTTCAAACTGTAATTCCTTAGACTACTCATTATTGAAACTAACCAACCCTGGTGCTAAATATAATATATTAGCATGATAACAAGCTAAACTAAGATGGTGAATGTAGTGAGCATTTTACCTACTCAACATCAGCATGTTAGCATTGTCATTGTGAGCATTTTAGCACGCTGACAAAACATTTAGCTCAAAGCACCAATGTGCCTCAGTACAGCCTGACAGAACTCTTGTTAGCCAAACAGCACATTGAGTAATTTGGCGCTTAGACTTCTCAGAGATTCATGAAGTTTCATGTTACTGTATATTATTCAGTGCAACTTTTGATTAATTTATGATGGGTGATTTCCAGGAGCTGTGATCGTCCTCTTTCATGGTAAGGGCAATTGAAAATCAGCCAGTGGAAGAAAAAAAAAGCTTCAAAAAGAAATCCAAACACTCTATCAGCACACTCCAGGATGATGAAATGTGTTATGCTGCGCACAAAGAGGTTGAATGAACTTCAGTTTGTTTGAAATAGGCACTAGATAAGCTGGCGACACCTGTCTCTGAATGACACACTGGCTCATAATGCACTTAAATTCTAACTGGTGCTAATTTTCACATCTGCTTCTGGAAATGTTACAGATTAATCTCGCCAAGCTTTGGCATCAGTGAAGGAAGCAATTTAGAGAAGGAATTTGGCTGAAATTTAACAGTGTGTGACTGTGTCTATGTGTATCTGTCCAGATTAATTGCACTCTCAAGATTTATAGTTACCAAAGAGGGAATGTGAGTAATAATTCGTGTGCTCTAAAAAGATGAACGCCATCCTTCATTGCTGCTTTCATCCTCTCTTTTAGCTCACAAGTGGAGTTCTTCCTATATCTGGTTTGTGTCATGTGTCACATGGTTTGCGAGGTCCCTTCATTTATTCTCACTCTTATCGCTTACTGTGCAGCCTGGCCTGCATCTCACACAGGCCGCAGTTCATTTGAAAGCTGCAGTAGCCAAATTGCAGCCTGTAGCTACGGTTAATGGGCCATAAGCCTTTTGGAAAGAGCACAGTGGGTATCCCATCACCAAAGGTCGGCACTTCCTGACTTGTTTAATATGCTAACTTTTGTTTGGCAGGCGCTATTTTTAATCATTGTTTTACATGAATCCAGAAAGTTCAGAGGTCTGTCTGCTGGTACCACTTTACAGGAGTACTAGCAGGCTAACTTTACATGCTTGACAGCTACTTTGGCTCTTTTAAATGTCAACTACACTTATAACGATGGTGAGTCACTGGCAGTAAGAGCTTAAAAACAAAGACAAACATAGCAGTTATAGAAGATATGTGCCACAATTTGACCTCTAAATACTAGTACTTAATCTTCAGTTAAAATACAATTTATTTGGCTCATGTCCTGGGTTGGACTAGTTGATAAATACTGGAATTAGATACTGATTTGTGCTTTACATTATTCATGTGTAGGGAGTGGCAGTAGGTTATGTATGTTTCTGTCACGGTCTCATCCTCCTCTGTATGCCTGGCTACGCTCTCAGTGGGGAGTCAGCGAGTCTGTGGCAGAGCAGCTGAGAGCCGTTCTCATTAGTGGGCCATTGGGAGGACTGCTGAGCTGGGCATTCCTCGGTGGCAGCAATGGAGAAGATGCACAGCTTTCATTGAGTTAAAAAAAAGAAGTAGCAATAAACTGGGGCAACAAAGAAAGTCTAGGACAAGTAAATAACATCCTGCAAAAAATCCCACAAAAGTTGGTCATGAGGAAAACACGAATAACCAAACTAAAAGGGAAACAAATCAGTTTATCTTTCTGTTTCCTTTTTACTTAATGTGACTAAATGTGGTTTTATGAGGATGTATGACTGGAAACTGCGTGAGGATCCAGTATCTCTGATGAGAAAACTGCTGAGATTGCGAAAGTCTATTTTTAAATTCTTTTTGGCATGTGTGCTAAACTTGGACACAGATAATGACAGGAAAGGGGTAGAAGGGGGAAATGAAGTGTAATGTAAATCATGGCGTGGAGTCAAACTGTCTTGGCTCCGGGGAGTGCAACGGCATCAATCACACCTCGAGGACAACCTCCTTATCCAGCGGATAAGGAGGCGCTACTACGTGCATTCGTGTGTGTGTGTCTTGTCCCATGAGGTGTGCTTTTAGATATCATCCACTAGACTGGAATCTGCCAAGCTGATCAAAAGGGAAACAGGGCACTCATGCTGATAGCGTTTGGTTTGACTGGGATTATGATAAAAGAGGGGAGATCACTACAGCCATTACATCACACACACACACACACACACACACACACACACACACACACACACACACACACACACACACACACACACACACACACACACACACACACAAACATACACACACACACACACACACACACACACACACACACATACACACACACACACACAAACATACACACACAAACCGCTTTTTGTGAATGTAAAGAAGAAACTACTTAGCCAACTTGAAATATGTTTTCAGAGAAAAAAATCTACTGTTTGTGAATTTAGTAAAAGTTTTGGGGTAAAAAAAAAAAATGCGTTGGTCATATTATATCAACACAGCTACCGCATTATGCCAATAAAGCAAATGGCCAGATAAACCTGTTCGGGGTCGCTGGGGCAAAAATGAGGTGTTGACCCCTATTAAACCTCTCCCCCACTACTCTCCCACAGTGCAGTGTGAATGTTTTTTTTCATAATGTTGCCTTCGCCCAGATTTGCTGTTTGGTAATTTGACTTAACACAGATTCATTCAGGAATGTAAAACATCTAAGCACAAAGCTGAAATCAGCATCTGTCTAGGGTTGAAAGCTACAAGTCTGAAATTGGAAAAATGTTGGGGGTGTGGAGTTAGAAGGAAGTGACTTTTGACCTCTATAGGCTACTTGTGCAACACACCTGAATGTCCATCTGAACTGTCAGTGGACGAGTTGCATTGAGGGTAATGCAGGCGCCAGGTTTTTAGAAGTAAAAATGAATTAATAGAATAAAAATGACAATATCTGCTCAGTTTTGATGAACTTTTTAAACTGTTCATTGTCAGTTCAACAAAGCGATAGTTTAATTGGCGGAGGGCTCTTTTAAGGCCTATTAGTTTGTGCTTTAGTGGTACATATTTTAAAGAAATGTCCAATTAAATTAGCACAAAACAGTAAGCCAGTAGCTTTCAGGGGAAGCTTAGGGGCACCGAGGTAGTTTCCCACTTTTCCTGGCTGGCTAATACGTCCTTGGCAAAGGGGCACTGGAAAGCCAAATATTTTTGGGTTTAGGGGGCAACATACAGTGTGTGTTAATATTTCTTATCATGGGCTTTTCTGAAGCTAAAAAGTTGAGGTTTAGCTACTTTTTCACAAGCTACGCAGCAGATTGGTCAGGATTGTTCATTAAATGAAAAAAGTTGATATCACAGCTGTATTTTTACACACGCACACACACACACACACACACACACACACACACACACACACACACACACACACACACACACACACACACACACACACACACACACACACACACACTGTATTTGAAGATATAAACAGGTGACAGAAAAGAGATGATGTGGTGTCAAGTATTTACATGAGATAAGATGACTTGCTCTAGCAGATAACTACTGTATGAATTTTCCTTTCATAACACAAGAGACAGCTGGAGAAACTAAACATGTATAGCTAAATACATGTCATTTTGTGTTTATTAATACATTTTGTCTTTGGTAAACTTTTGGATGATCTTTTTTCTTTCAACTTTCTTTCATCCAATATACATTTTTTTGTGAAATTGCTTGAGCAAGCTAGGTCAAAAATAACTCACAATGCCAATGAGGTAATTTCAGTTGAGTGGAACTGAACTCAGTTAAGCTCAAGTGAGTCTTGTGAGGGGTGGAAGGTGGGAGGGATACATACATTGAGAGGGAGAGAGAGAGAGGGAGAGAGAGAGAAAGAGAGAGAGAGAGAGTGGGAGCCCCTGAGCTGGCATGACGACTCTTGGAGCTCTGACAGGAAACTTTTCTTCTTGTTGCTCCGCACTTCAGCAGCAGCAGCAGCAGCAGCAGTCTTCAGACTCCAGCAGAGCTCCATCGCTTTCAGCAGGAGTTTTTACTATCTGAAATGCACTTGACTGGACTCTGCGGGGTTTACGGGAGCTTCTCATCTCACGACTGTTTACCTTCATTTATAGCCTGCGCGTCACTGAAGATCTTCACGGGGAGACTTGTTGTTTTTTAGGATACATTTTTGAATCAAATGACATTTATTTGCCTTTAAGCGACACTGGACGTATAAAGATGGAGACGTTATTTTACCTGCTTGCCGTCATGGTGGCCCGGTTTAGTTTGGGTGTCGGATATGCGGAGTCCAGTGTTCAGACTGGACAGAGAGCCGCGAGCAGACACAGGTAGGACCAGCGCACGTGCGTAAAATGTTATTAACCTGTTCAATTTAAGTTTATACCAGAAACACAACCATGTAAGTTTAAAGTCTCGCTTGGAAAACTGATTTATTTTATTTAAGGTTGTGATGGCGAGAGCCCCAAATAAACTGTTCATGCCTGGTGCCTAAAGTGAGGTCCGATGCCCTTCTGGGGTCCTTTAGAGGCTTCTGGCGGGTCCCTTTCTAGCAAAATGTGAACTAGTTCAGGGCTACTTAATTGATTAGTTCATCAATTGCTAGTGACAGACTCTCCAATATGAGAATGTGTTAGTCTTCATGTCTTATATCATTATAAACTTAATATATTTGCTGCTGTGAGACAGAAAATGCAATCTAAGAACATTATAGTGTGTCTAAAAATGAATCCATTAATTGAAAAGTAATTAATTGACAGTAATAAATACAAATTAATCAAACCTGCTAAAATAGTTTCACTATAACTTAGATAATTAGAAATCCTAATTTGATTATGAATTAACTTTGGAATAACAAACATCTTCCCATGTGGGGCACCATGCTCTAATAAGTGTCTCCTTCTGAGTCCATAATGTACAAATATAATCAGAGCACCTCATTTAGAAAGAAGATTATCATTTTCAGAGGAAATATCCTATTAGTGTTTAGTTCTGTTACTCAGCAGGGGCCCTGAAAAAGGGGTGATGGATGTAGAGGGTGGGGGTCTGATGATTCAGGGGGCCCAGATCTGGACAGGGCTTATAGGGATTATAGATATTTACTGTTTCAGGGCCCCAAGTGAAACGTTTTCAAGAGGCCCAGAGTCACTAGCAGCACCCCTGTCAGCCTTGTTGGAGGGATATTTATCATTCTGGCAAACAGCGCCTTCCTGTCACGTAGAGGTGAACGGGAGTCGGGAGTCTGATGAGTTGCAGGGATACTGAACATGGGACACCGTTATCCAAAAGACTGAAATTGTACTTAAAAAGATGCAATTTTTCACTATATTGAAGATTTTGACTTGAGTGATTCAGATTTCTACACTCTCTCCCTACACACACACACACACACACACACACACACACACACACACACACACACACACACACACACACACACACACACACACACACACTCCTACAGATTTTGGATCAGTGGCTGAAACTATACTGTCTTATTTTATGGGACTGTAAGGAAATCATTTCGATCTTATCAACTGTTGATTAATAGTCTCATAAATTAATGATGGCCGCCGGGGTCCCTGCTCATAAAGCTGTTAATACCGTCAGCAAGCCAAGACATGTATGTTTTTTATTGTGCTGTTGCAGCCCTGGAGTGTGTTATTAGCATGTAATTGAGCTTCTGCCTGAGGGGCCAGTGTGTGGATGACCCCCGCACCTCTATGGACAGATGTGCGTGTGGCTTGTTTTTGTTCTTGTAAATGAATGAATGAGGAAGTTTTGGCAAATTAACTGATTATACATGTACGTGTGTTTGTGTGTGTATGTGTGTGTTTGGGAGTGATTAAAAGGGGTCACAGCAGAATGAGTGACAGAGTCTACAGTATCTCTCACATGTGGTATTTGTCTTCCTGCATGCCTGCATGTGTTTGTACTTAGCGTGGTGTGTATGTGTGTATGTAATGCTGGCCGACTTCTGGGAGTTGAGCTCCTGCAATATGAGCTTCTATCAAGTTTGTCTCCACATCAGAGCACAGTTTGCTCTTGCTGCTGCCGCTGCTGCTGTTGCTCCCTGAGTGATGAGACATGGTTGGTTGGCCTCTTTGGTGGATGTTGAAGCTGAACCGTTGAAGCTACTGTGGATGAGGCAAAGTGGGAGGCGTGCAGAGAGGAGAACAGAGAGCAACACATAGTGAAGGAGGAGGAAAAAGTGCAAAGAGTTGATTGATAAAATGGAAGGGAGAGATAAAAAGTCAAAAGAAGGAAGAGAGAAAACAAGAGAAGCAATCACAAGCAGAGATCTAGAGATGGCAAGAAAGCTAAGTGAGAAAAGGGATGGGTCTGAAAGAAGCAGATGACACAAAAGACCGAGTAAGAAACAAAAAGAAAGATAAGACAAAAAAGAAACCATAGAGATGAGGGGGGAAAAAAGAGAAAAAGAAGATCTGGAGGGATGAGAGAGCGAGCGAGCAGGCGTGACAAGAGAGGATGAAAGAGCGAGAACAGGCAGGGAGGAGCGACACAACAAGAGAAAGAGCAGACTGACAGAAGGAGAGAGAGAACAGAGGGTCCTTAAATGTCTTCCCCCTGCTGAAACCAGTAGGCTATGAAGTAGTCAGCATGGCTGGGTCATGACGTACACACACATAAACCACACACACACACACACCACACACACACAAAGTGACGCATCAGGGAGAACAATGCGCTGGCCCGTGGCAATGCGGTTTGCCCCTCTGACATCTGTTTGAACTCAATTGATCT
Organism: Scomber scombrus; assembly: GCF_963691925.1. NCBI lineage: Eukaryota > Metazoa > Chordata > Actinopteri > Scombriformes > Scombridae > Scomber > Scomber scombrus. The sequence goes on from NC_084986.1 coordinate 7,073,492, forward strand.
GTTTTGACAGATGTGTGAAGTATTCCATAAGTGATAAAGGCTGCTGAATGAACTGAAGACATGCAGCAGGGGTCTAACAGGGAGCTCAGGAGGACCCAGAGCTGTTCGACACATCTCCTGCCAAAATTTCAGAGCTACACGTCATCCTATCAGCTTCAGATAGGAGCAGCATTTTTGACTGTAGATGCAGGTGGACTGCTAGTCTGTTTTGGCTCCTGGGTGGTTTAAATAAAAAGACATTAGATCACCACTGGAGGGTAGCAAGGAGTACTTACAGAACATCATCAACTCTCTCATTAATCATGTTTATCTTTTGTTTAAAATTTCTCACTTACTCTCCCCTGTGTGGCATTAGCGTCGGGGTCCTCCGTGCAAGGCACACAACTATAACAAACATGAACTCACACAGGTTCGTTAGACATATACTTACGCAGTCACTGGCGCAAATATTTGATTTTTCTGATGTTGTGTTGTCATGTATTTAGATTACAATTTGTTTTAAATAGGTTGTTTGTGAGACGAAGAGTGATGATTTGTTGATGAGTGATTAGCTGTGACATTCGTTATATTAATGCCTGTAAATGGTACACATTTGGCCTGCACACTGCACCACCTCACACGAATAGCGAGAAGATCAGAGCAGAAGTTGTGTTGCAATATCCAACAAGAAAGCTTTCAAGAGGTGTTGTTCACACTGTATAAATATATCTTTTGAACCTAGCTAAAGTGGAGTATACAAGGCAGATCAACACTGATTTTAGAGGAAACATCAATGTTTAATCTCAGTCCAACATTGATTCTACTGGCTTTTAAGAACAGAGTGCAAGAACTAAGAAAAGAGGCCGAGATCCCAGTTCCTTGACTGTCAGATTGCCTCTATAGACCAGGCTGCACTGCGGTCACAAGCCATTAAAGTTGTCAGTATGCTTCAAACAAATTTGTCAGGTGTACTGAGGTGAGAAAGTTGGCAGAGTTTGACCATCTCAGGCTTTCTTTTCTCATTCTTCACACAACTGCACTTTTTGTGTGTATAACCGAGTCTAACAAAATGAATGCCTTCAAAGAGAGAATGTCTGAAAGTGTGCGCCCCATTTTAATCCCCATTTATACGATTAATCACGCCTTTCTGCCGTTTAGGACGTCAGGCTTTCCACCTTGCCTTCAAGTTTGGCCATTTGGAGCACAACTGAAACCATGCTCACTTTTTCCATGAGTTTTTCTGTTAGTATTGCTGTTTCGGGCTACATACAGTATGTAACAACAAGCACATGCCTATTCTGTTGTCAAATGGAGTTTTGGAAATGCAGGAGGTCTGAGCAAAATAACTCCTGGAATACATTAAACACACCACAGACCAATATATATTGTAATAGTGACAGAATATTCAAAGAATTACTGCTAAGAGTTCATGGTTAATCATTCTGGGCATTGAGAGGAAATAATTGTCAGTAATTTAGTTTCTCTTAATAATTGCCTCTTAAGCAAGTTAATAAATGTTAGTGGTTCCAGTGCTGTTTAAGAAGACTGTGGTTCCACATGTTGTGGTTGCTCAGAATCGTAACTTGCGTGCAGAAACCGAATGTGGGTCAGTAATGTTGCCTATAAATGTGCCTCGTATCCGTCACAAGCAAAATAATCACATCTACTGGGAGGTGACGTGCATAAGTCAAGTGCACATACAGTAGACTGCCAGTTACGAGCTTGTAACTTCTAAATGTCTTCAGTGAGTTGATGCCTAATGACTTAAAAATATGAGATGAAAGAACATCCAGGTGTTCACTAAAGTGGACATTATTGAAGTACAAGGAACACTGGCTTTGACTGGATTAGTCACTGATTTTAAGTCTCTGTCTGTAGATAGATTTTCTCTCAAGGGCCACAATAAGGTTGAAATGTGTGTTTTTGAGTGAAATGGCAAACGTTGTAAACATTAAGTATCAGCAGCTGATGTTGTTGCTATTGTAGCATGCTGGCTTATGCATTTAGCTCAAGTAGCTCAAGGAAGTACAACCCAAACACACTAAGAACCTGTTTCTTAATGTTTAAATCTTAAGACGCAATTGTGTAACACCTTTTAGAGCCTTTTATGATTTTCCTACAATGTACTGTAATATGTTGTTTTTTTTTAAAGTATGGTCTCTACATTAGTGACAACATACCAAAGTGCACCAGTATGTCGCCAGGCAATTAGACTGTAACAGGATTGTCCTCTTCTCAACCAAACCTTGGGAAGAATCCAAGTTCACTCACTCTTTTTGATTTTCTGCTAATTAGGGCAGCAAACAAATCTCCTTATTTATGGTAATGCAAATGTGGGAAAAGGAATCCATTCCAGTCACAGCTATTGTAACCTAATTGCCATAGTTCCCAGTATGCACTGCACTGAGAAAGCCCTCTTTACCTTGTTTGGATAAAGCTGCAATACTACAGAGATTTGGATCTCTTCCCAATAGCCATCCTATCCAACCTCATGACCCAATAGCCACACATCTATCCACACATCCCACTAAAAAGCTCCTCTCTACTTAAGAAGAATAAATAGATCACGATGAAACTTTTTTGTACTTCAGAGTAACTAATAAAGTCTTACCTGTGTAAATAGTCTGCACTATTTTCGGCATCTGTGATTTTAAGGCTTTGAGGGGACTTATGTTTCAAACGCACGTCTCCATAAATGGTTAAAAATCAAGTGAACCACAAAAAAAAAAAACCCCTCCAGACCACCGAACACTGACGTATCTGAGCAATAATGCTAAAGCAAATGGCAGTATCGTGGACATTCTCTGTATATCTTTGTGACCGCCAGGCTAAACAATCAGAGTGAAGTTTACACAGTCACGCTGTCCCTTGAAGTTGGAACAGGTCCAAAAGGAAAATAGTATGTGTGCGAGTAAAACTGCATTTCAAGACTCAAAGAATTTGTGTGTGTGTGTCTGTCGGTCTGAGATCACTCAAGCGTGAGGTGCACTCGAGTGTGTGTGTGTGTTGTCGTCTGTGACAGCCTGTGTGCTTAACTGTGTGTGTGTACAGGGGTATACCTTTACAAGGACGTTGGAGGGGTGCTTGACCTCAGGGTCACAGATCAAACATTGAGGCACCACCCTTTTCCATTGAGCTCATTCAGGCCGCTGTCGAAGCCTTCCCTTGAAGCTAAATGAAAGATCCAGCAACAATAGGCGCCGCCAAGTGATTTCTTTGTTTAGGTATTAGACCTCAGTACCCCATTTTCTTTCTGTCATTCCTTCCTCCTCCCACTTACCCTCTATGTCATTTTTGTCACTGACTATTCAAGTTTTACCCACAATTCTTCTCTGCAGGACACACGCAGAGATGCTTTCGAATAAAATGATCCTGGTATGTGTGGGTTGAGATGTCAGACTGCGCCTTCCTGCTTGGCTATGAGGTGTTTGTCTGCTGTTTTATGTCGAGGTAGATTTTATTGGGGAGTAAAGTGATGCTCAGACAGGTGCAAGAGTTCCACTCACGCTGAGTTATGGCTCTATAAATAAAAATAAGACATACAAAGGACATTTTACTGCTTGATGCCTGAGGCAGAGAAGGAATGAAGACGGTGTTTGTATGTGTCTGCTTGTGTTAATTAACATGCATGAAAGTGTGTGTAGGCTTGTTTTTTTGTGCTTGTTTGTGTATCTGTTTGGATATGCATCATCAAATGCGGTAAATCAAACAACTCTATGTTAATTACAATTCATATGCTACCTATTTGATTGCTTCCTTACATGCATCTGAAGACAAAGATCGAGGATGAAGCTTCACCTCACAATTATTAAAGGTAACTGTCCAAAGGTAACAAAATCTACCAACCAGTACCGCTAAAGCTCACTAATTGACTTGTTACACTTTTTATGTTACTTTGTTTGTCTAATCTGTACAGACACTGAAGCGTAAAAAATGATGGTTTATGGTTTTACAAGAGTTATATGCGTCCGTCTATTTCATGGCGGTGAGCAGTAAAGTCTCTGCTGGTTGCCTGGCAATATCACAGTAACTAGATTTCAGGAAGTTACAGCATCCAGTCAAGAAATTGTAAGGAGTAAACAGACATATTTTAATTATTCAGCTTTTTTAGTTGCTTATGAAGGTATTCTTTTACCTTTGGACAGAGCCAGGTTGGCGATTTTGCTGTGACCAGTCTTTATGCTAAGCTAAGCTAACCAACTGCTTGCTGTTGATGATATAATATAATTGAGGTTTAAGTAAGTTTTAAACAATTTGAAAGTTGAAATTCACTTTAAATAAATCATTGTGCTCTAGTTTTACATTGATGTCTTTGTCTGCTGCTATCTGAGAAACATTCAGCAAATACATAATGTAGCTATAAACATAGTATGTGCGGGAACTGCACTGTTTATGTGCAATGTTTTCCTGTGTTGCTGATATAGTAAAGGAAGCGGGGAGATTAGCTGCTGAATATGCCATTCATGGGAGACCACACATACACACCCACACACACGCACAGATGTTCCCGGCCTTACCAACTTCAAGTTGTAAGGTGCAAGGTATAGATTGTAATTGTAATGTTGAATTAGCATCAGCTCATAAAGGTACAGTATGTTTTAGTTTAAGGTCTTAATACATAATTGTGTGTGTGTGTGTGTGTGTGTGTGTCTACATGTGTTTCTGCATGCCCTGGCGCCTGCGTGTGTCTTGCAAATGCATGAATGCCTTTTTTCGGCTGTGTGTAAAATGATGTGTGTTTGCTTGTAATTGTATTTTACACTCGTGGAATAGATGCCAAGTTTCGTTAGTGGACTTTCATCTGAGCGATTTCTCTCTGGCCATTTGGATTAATGGGACTTTATTGGATTACTGTTTGGAATGCTTAACTGCATGCTGGTTAGAGTGAAAGAGAGAGAGAGAGAGAGAGAGAGAGAGAGAGAGAGAGAGAGAGAGAGAGAGAGAGAGAGAGAGAGAGAGAGAGAGAGAGCGAGAGAAGGGCCACAGGGTTCGGAGCTGAAATGTTGTTTTGAAGGTGTCACCCATGAAACAGGAAACATGCTTTCAGGCAGGGCTGCAAACAAATTCACTATACTCTCTTTTTGGGTGAAGGGCGTATGTCTGAACACAAGCACACACACACACAAATTCACAGACACACTTGCTCAGTGTTACACTCATACGTCGTCACCCTCTTATAAATATAAAGGCTCCTCTTATGTATTTCAATGAAGTGAAAATCCCATGATGGAAAGATGGAAAATAAAATTGCTGGGAGACGGTATGTAAGTGTGGGTGTTTGGAAGCTGCAGAGATGGAGGGAGATGTGTGTTTGTGCATGTATGCATAGATGTGCGTGCATATATCTACATCTGTGTCAGCTCAGCAGTGAAAAAAAAGCTTGATGGTTAGGCTTATTTACACAAAACGCAGTGTCTGTTCTCCATCAGAGGAGATAGGGTGTGAATGTTGCCAACTTTATGCTTTATCTGCTGTCTGTGACCCTGAGCATCAGTAAGTCAGGATAATAGATTGGCAGAGCTGGTTCACTGAATCACTGTGACAAAAACAACACAGTGGGACTACAGGGGAAAGAGGCAGAGCTGTTTTGATTTATTATCGCTGTCTGATTTTAGATGTTCCCTATCTCCGCTGTACTCTTCCAACTTCTGATGAAGATGTTAGATTCCATGTGTCTCAAAAACTTTGAGTCTTACAAACATAGTATAACAAACAAACTGCACAACAGGATAACCCTGAAAGCCCTCACACAGCAATAAGGATCACTGTGAACCACAAGACTCTGGTGACATGAAAGTGCAGAGACAGCTGTGTTTAGGAGGCACTGACGCTGGCTGATTTCAGATGTATGGTGGCAGAGATTTGCTCTGAATCATCAGCGCCCCAGGCTCTGATAGATATGTTAAACGCAATATAACTAACCACAAAGTGGAAAGCAAAACGTAATGCAATTCAGTACGTAGCGAGATGAGGTCATGTGGATTACTGTGATGAACCGCAACTCTATTGGAAGTACACATAAGGGGTTGCAGCGCTGTTTGGATGCATGAACAGAGGAAGGATTTCAGCCAAATGACATTCAGTAACCAGTCTCGTGTTGACTGCAGGCTGAGCTGAATCCTCTCATAAATAGTATTAATTTCAAATCAGCTCAGCATCGTATACGGTCAAGTTAAGACAATTATATCTAAATAGCCCAATATCAAATATCACAAATCACAAATTTGCTTTGCAAATTGCTTTGCAATCTGTATAGCAATACAACATCCTCTATAATTAGACCCTTGATTCAGATGTGGATAACCAATGGTTATGTGCAATCTAAACTACAATGTTTATTCATAAAGCATCATATCCAAAAATGCATACTACTATGCATTTTACTACGTAAGTCTCATTAGTTAAAGAAGCAATACGGTATACCATGAATCACTTATATTGAAAAAAAGTCGAAGGGCTCATGCAAGGACAGATATTCAGTAATTCTTTAATCAGTTATTCTGATATTTGTTGAATAGCAGATTGTGGAATTATTATTATTATTTAAGATAGAAGAGAGACACAAGATTAAATGACTTTAAATGACTAAACTACATGATTTGTCATATATATATTAAAAAACAGGTTTTTACTTACCTCTAGTGACACCATGTTCACAGACTGTTTTGGTTTTATTTGCTATGGTTTTGAGACAACCGCCTCTCTGATTTCTGCAACTCCAATTATCCCAATACAGTGGTGGTGAGGGCAATTTTGTGTTTGTGGTGCTCACAGTATTGAAAAATTGGGAAATCAGGAAACCATCAAAGAAACGGTCTGAATGAAAATTCTTAACAGTGTGGTCAGTGATTATCCTGAGTAATGAGGAACACTGTTTTGGAAAGATATGTCACTATAAATCAAATTAAATGTAGATTTTTAATTTCCGTGAACACCAAGTGAAACCAATCCAAACTAAATTGCATTTACCACCATTTTAATGTGCTGGCAACAGGAAATCTCAGAGACTTAAAGGCAAATAAAACCAAAAGTATTAGCATGACAAGATTTTTTCCCCCCTCTCTGTCATAAAGGTCAACCAATCTTTTCATAAATGTTCCTCATGTTCCTTGAGGAAAACCTTTACAGGAGAGTCTGACAGCTAATTAGTCCCATTCACTTTCCCACGTACAGTAGCAGCAGGAACAGGAGGTCACGAGGGGTTGGGGAGGATCGAAACATGATAAACTCCTTCTGTCAGAAGCTCTGGAATGAAGAGGAGGATCATGGTACTTGGGTCGGGGAGAGGTGTAATCAAAATGAGGGACATAGAGGGGGGGGGGGGGGGGGGGGGGGCAGAGAGAAAAAACACAAGTTGAGAGGACGAGAAGGGACAGACATGGGTGGGGTGAGATAAATCAAAAGAGACAGGAAGAGTGAGAAAAAAAAGAGTGGGATGGAAAGAAAAAGTGAGATCCACACAGACAAGGACAGCGGAAAAAACATCATCGCCGTCAGATTGTATTAATTACATATTTTGGTGATAGGGTATTTTTTCAGTGCGTGTTTCGAAGTTCATTCTTTCTGCAAAGGGTCATGTTAAGTAAATGGAGTTACAGACAGAGTGACAGACAGACAGACACTGACACAGACATGAAGACAGAGAGAGGAAAGCTGCTGATTGACTTTTCAGCATGAAGGAACTCCTTGTGTGCTCCAACTTTCATCCATAAACCCGCCATAGTTCTGCTTAGATGAATCTGAGAGTGACACTAATTGCCTATAATAACCAAAGGGGAAATAGCACTACTCTGGGATTCTGGGTAATATGAAAATGATGATAGAAAGCGACTGAAGGATGTCTGTGTCTTAAATCTATCCGCAGTTGTTATCAAGCGAGATATCTGAGTGCCAAGGGAGGTCAGCGGGGTGAGGACAAAGCGAGTTGCATGCAGACTGTGGGAGTATGAGGGGGTATGCGAGTTTCTTGTACTTCTGTCCTTTTGGTTTTGAACTTAAAAAACATGTTTATGAGGACATTTTTGTAATGCCAGATCATTTTGTGCAGCCTTCACATCACGGGGGTTATTTTTAAGATTAGCATTTAAGCTTTGGGTTAAAGATGGATTGTCCAAACAGAACGTAGCAACTGTAACTATGCACGACAGGCCTGTCAAGCTTGGGATTTCTCCACATGCTGAAACGATGTGCATGTGGCTCTAACAAAAGCAATATTCGGTATCGTACGTGTTTGGCAGATCCGTCTTACTGTTTATTTGGTTTGGGGAAATTTATACTCCAGCAACTCCGTCCAAATTTCCGTTACGATAGTGTCGCATTTGCAAAACTCATTGGTTATTCCTCATCCTCAAATACTTTTCTCTTGTAAAAGTAAAGCATATGAAAATACATTGAAGCATGCAGTATCAATCACAACGTTGGACACTTTTGACCAGTATATCTAACCACCTTGTTGCTTGTACAGTTATGATTATCTACAGTAAGAAACCATCCAAAGATCATTGAGATCGTTTGAATGTAGAATGAATAATACTGTACCATACTAAGACTAACTGGCTCTATAATGTTGTTCCCTTTATTTCCATGATCATCTGTGGGTCATCAGTGGGAAATAGCGTTAGCCACTTAATGTTACTTTATGTTTGTACCCATCATGGTGCATATTTAAAACTCTTTTACAGTCTTTTTAAAAATGAATCAGCTGGAGATGTTCTCAATCATCTCAGATTTAGTTTTAACTTAAGCTTGTGCAAACTGGATGTAACTTTCAAAATCTGCTTGTGTAAGTCGTCATTTGTTTATTTCTAGGTGAAATCAATGACCCATAGTCTTAAAGACTGTGTAATGGACTCATCAGGCCCTTTCATATCAAACCAGATGAAGCTTTTTCCAGCTACCATGTCCAGATAAGACAAGTTAGCTACCTGCCCAAAAGTAAACAAAAGACTGATGAAGATGGAACTGAATTTGTTCGGTGCAAAGAAACATTATACAAATGGGTTCATGTTACTTTTTGCTAACATGTATTTGTTATAATTCCTTGATATGCTGTTTTTGTATTTTTAACTTTGGACTGAGCTACAGTTAGCTAGCTGTTCCTCCTTTTCTATTCATCTTTATGCTAAGCTTTGCTAAACAGGCCTCGAGCTTCTGTTGTTGTTTCAGTGTAACAAGTAAACCCAGAAATACAGAGAAGTTCCTACTCAGAAGACTAAATTTGGAAAATGTCATCTTAATTGTTGCAATTTGGCGTTATATAAATAAAATTGAATTGAATAGAAATTTAATTTGGCTAAACCAGAATTCTGATGCCTCATATTAGCATTAGCTGCACTCTTTTTTGGGATTCTGTATTCCATCTCTTTCATCAAGCTATATGAAGGGGCTTTCTTCACAGCTGTTTCACTGTACATATGGGCATGTGAGTATTATTTTGAGACAGACTTGGAAAAAATGGGTATGTGTGCTGTAATACACAGAGAATAAGATTAACACTGATCGTCTGATCTCACTTTCATAATGAAAGCAAATGAGCGCCCAGATGTCCCAAAATGTTGAACTACTCCTTTAAAGATTAACATCCCAACAGCCAGTTCCAGACACACAGTCTTTAATTTGATTTCTAGTCAATTATTTCAAATGTTTGAAGATTAAAATGAAATTATCCATATCTGAGAGGCAAGACATTTTGTTATCTATATCACATTGTGTCCTTTATCAGATGGTTTGTGAAATGAATGTAACCAGTGGACGTTTTTTCACGAATATGCCATAAAAGCACTACATAGATATCTGTACGTGTATGTGTGTGTCCTTGTGTGGGTTGGTTGTAGGGAGTTAGAGAGGCACACAATGGTAGCCATTGTTCATAAAGTTATCCTGAAATCATCTGACATTTTCACCAGTGGACAATATCTCTTGAATGTTGCACAGAATAACAATCACCCCGGGGTTTGAGATACTGATCTCAAATCTCTGAAGCCCTATAGTCACCAGATGTTTGATTATTATTTTTTTCAACTCTTTCCTATTTTGCCTGGAAAACAAAGAATAGCAACAGAGGGCGTACCGTGTGTGTGTGGAACAGTGCATATGTGTGAGTGTATTTGCTGAGTTGGTGCCAATGTCTGACTGTAAACTTCTGGTAAAACTGCCAGTCATCACACTGTTATTCATTTGTCATTTCTGTTTCCTGCCTGTGTGTGCATGTGTGATCTCATAGGAACTGGTGTGCCTATGTGGTGACACGCACTGTTAGCTGTGTGATGGAGGACGGGGTGGAGACGTATGTCAAACCGGACTACCAACGCTGCACCTGGGGCCAGTGTCCTCGAGTGGCGTGAGTATCCATTACTCTCACACAACAGCTAACCCAGATGCGATGTTTTCTTCATATTGTCTCTGATTCACCGTCTCTGCCGTTGAAATCTAATCTGTATTCAATGTTACTCCCTCAACTTCCTGTCCTCAGTTCCACAGAAGTTTGTATCCTTTATGAATTTGTCTCCTCTCCCACTTTCCTGTCTGTGACTACTGATTTCCGCTCTTTTCATTTTTAAAAAAAAATTTCTTTTGTCCCTCATCCCTTGGAAGAGTTTCAGCAGTCTGGTCAGGAAGGTGCCTGGCTGTAGCTGTAGCTGTGCTGGTGTGTGGCCAGTTC